>NC_064634.1:185400250-185703280 GCF_023864275.1 Schistocerca cancellata
TTACATGCAAATATAGCCCACATCATTACGGAGCCACCGCCAGCTGCACAGTGCCTTCTTGACTACTTGCGTCCACGGCTTCGTGAGGTTTGCGCCACACTCTAACCCTACCATCAGCTCCTACCAAATGAAATCGCGACTCATCTGATCAGGTGATGGTTTTCCAGCCAAATTTCGCCATACTATGCTAACGGATACGTTTTCTCGTACGTCCCTCATTGATTAATGCGGCTATTTCACGTAGTTTTCCTTGACTTAACACAGACAAATCTACCCAAACACTGCTGCTTCCCGTGGTTAAATGAAGGCCATTGGCCACTGTATTACCCGTGGTGGAAGGTAATGTCTGAAATTTTGTATTTCGGCACGGTCTTTGCACTGTGGATCTCGGAATATTGAATTTCCTAACGATTTCCAAAAGGAAATGAATCATGCGTCTAGCTCCAGCTGCCATTCCTTATTCAAAGTCTGTTAATTCCCGTCGTGCGGGCATAATAATGTCAGACACCTTTTCACATGAATCACCTAAGTAAAAATAACAGCTCCACCAATTCACCACCCTTTTGTAGCTTGTTTAAGTCATTATGCCTTCATCTGTATACAATATGTGCATATTGCTATCCCGTAACTTTTGGTCACCTCAGGGTATATGGCTCATGCCACGCCCAGTAGGGGCCAAAAACGATGTATTTTTTTTTTCTAAGCCCTCGGCGCTCTGGAGCTTGCATTTCTGTCACTTTCATTTCAGCCTACGCCCTGCGTATACCATAAATTTGGACGAAATCGGGGATAACGTGTAGGCGCGGTCCCCTTGTCAGGCCGTGTATTGCTGCGGTACCCCGGTTCCAGCCATACAGTACCAAATTATGAGACTGATAATGGAAGCATACCCCCTCTGTCCAAAAAGGTTCGAGATTTTGTTAACAAAAAAACAGAGAAAAGTTAATATGGTTGGTTTAATCCTCCAGGGGTTCGGAGTCCCCCCTACCTTAGTGCAATACATTTAACGTTCATATAGCCACATGAAACTGTCAGGAAGGGTCTTATTTGTGATGTTTTCTACTCACTCGTCACACTGCCTTGAATGTCATTTGTAATGTCCAAGCGTTGACACTTCGTGTGAGTTGCTGCACTTTGTCTTCTGTGCTAGGTTCATATCGCTAACACGAAGTCTTGTCGGCAGTAATGATTTTGTCCAAAGAATAACTGTCCGCATTTTACATTTCAAATAAATAACACCTGGCGTCAACGCATAGTTATTTTTGTTCTGAAGTCAATGTGTGAGGACCGAACTTTGCAAATACTTTTCGTTCTTCAAAATTTTCGGGAGAATGTCTTGAACTCTTGATTTAGAGATGTGGGTCTATTGCGATTTATGACACAGCAACGCTGACGCCGCACAGCCGCACGTCCATTACTTAACACCTCCTCACAGATGACTCATCGGACCCACATCTGTTGTTTACTCACAATTGACTGGTCGAACGCACATCTGTTGTTTACTGTTGTCAGTTCCAAATGCAACTTCAGTTATGTGCTGCTGTCGCTTGGACACCAGGAACAAACTCAGTCTCGGAAGTTCTTGGGCAGACAGCGAACGTTCACCCGGTCACCAATTTTGCTCGTATTTCGCATGATTTTAATACATACTTGTAACGTACGCTGATCTAATAAGAGTCCATTTTTAAGCAATTTCAAGAAAAGAAGATTTAAAATTTTACATGGCCATTGAACACCATACGAGATGATGATGATGATATTTGGCTTGTGGGCGCTCAACTGCGCGGTTATCAGCGCCCGTACAAATTCCTAATCTTTACACAGTCCAGTCACGCCACTTTCACGAGTGATGATGAAATGGTGCGTACAACGCAAACACCCAGTCCCCGAGCGGAGAAAATCCCCAACCCGGCCGGAAATCGAACCCAGGACCCCGTGATCCAGAGGCTGCAACACTAGCCAAAGGACCACGAGCTGCGGAAACCATACGAGAGCGCCAGTGTTCGATCAGCTACGTTAGCGCAACCGCGTGTAGTAGCAGAGTTGAAGTAATTATCGTCCTGCGTTTGAGCCTTGTCATTTTGTTTTCGTTGTCACCCAAAAAACGTCGCTATAACGAATGGTATTTCTTCGGAAAAGACCATTCTTTTTAAATGTAGTGATGTGACGATATTAGTACGCTGACGGAAAAATAAATCGCAACACAAAAAAAATTATTAATGTGGAGTAGCGAAATTTCGAAAATGCATTAGCTAGGTTACATATTTAAGTGAATAATACTGCAAGATCACAGGTTAATGTAATCGCGAGACTGGCCATTGTAAATGTGAAATGCTGGTATATGAGTAACCGATTTAACCGTTAGAATGTTGAATGCAGTCATGTAAATGGGCATAAAAATGGTTCAAATGGCTCTGAGCACTATGGCACTTAACATGTGAGGTCATCAGTCCCCTGGAACTTAGAACTACTGAAACCTAACTAACCTAAGGAAATCACACACATCCATGCCCGAGGCAGGATGCGAACCTGCGACCGTAGCAGTCGCGCGGTTCCGGGCTGAAGCGCCTAGAACCGCCCGGCTACCGCCGCCGGCAAACGAGCATACATTGTCTTGAGCGGGGCCCGGATGTCAGTTTTTGGGCTGGAGTTTCATGTCTGTTGCACTCGGTCGGCCAATACATGGACAGTTAATGCTGGTTGTGGATGACGCTGGAGTTGTCCGATGACATCCAAAATGTGCTCGACTGGAGACAGGTCTGGCGATCGAGCTGGCCAAGTAATCTTGTCGACACTAGACCTCTACCCTACATCCCAGTGATGTCTCGCTTGACACCATGGGTGGTTTGGGGTCAGTGGTATGCACGCTTCAAGACGTCTGGATCGGAGCTGTCCTTGAAGTAGCAGATTTGTAACAGTTCGTTGTGTCACCGTGGTGCCAAATGATGCTCAAATTGCTGCTGAAGATGTAGTACAGTGCGCCAGAGCCATATGCCGTACACGACGCTCTTCCCTCCGGTAGTGCACGTGGCCGTCCGGAGCCCGGTCTTCGGGTGACCACGCCTAACCACCACTGCCAACAACCACGTATAGTGGCTACATCTCTGTTAAGCCTTTCTGCAGTATCGCAGGGGGCATACATGGCCCCATAACACGACCTATAACACGACCTCGTTCAAAGTCAGTGAGAAGTTGATAATGACGTCTTTGTCGCCTTACAGGAAGCGATCGTGTGAGACCCAACTCGCTTTATTTGTTCTTGAGACCCAGAAAATATTAGATACAGGCTCCCAGGTAGATGCCATTTTCCTTGACTTCCGGAAGGCGTTCGATACAGTTCCGCACTGTCGCCTGATAAACAAAGTAAGACCCTACGGAATATCAGACCCGCTGTGTGGCTGGGTTGAAGAGTTTTTAGCAAACAGAACACAGCATGTTGTTCTCAATGGAGAGACGTCTACAGACGTTAAAGTAACCTCTGGCGTGCCACAGGGGAGTGTTATGGGGCCATTGCTTTTCACAATATATATAAATGACCCAGTAGATAGTGTCGGAAGTTCCATGCGGCTTTTCGCGGATGATGCTGTAGTATACAGAGAGGTTGCAGCATTAGAAAATTGCAGCGAAATGCAGGAAGTTCTGCAGCGGATAGGCACTTGGTGCAGGGTGTGGAAACTGACCCTTAACATGGACAAATGTAATGTATTGCGAATACATAGAAAGAGGGATCCTTTTTTGTGTGATTATACACTCCTGGAAATGGAAAAAAGAACACATTGACACCGGTGTGTCAGACCCACCATACTTGCTCCGGACACTGCGAGAGGGCTGTACAAGCAATGATCACACGCACGGCGCAGCGGACACACCAGGAACCGCGGTGTTGGCCGTCGAATGGCGCTAGCTGCGCAGCATTTGTGCACCGCCGCCGTCAGTGTCAGCCAGTTTGCCGTGGCATACGGAGCTCCATCGCAGTCTTTAACACTGGTAGCATGCCGCGACAGCGTGGACGTGAACCGTATGTGCAGTTGACGGAATTTGAGCGAGGGCGTATAGTGGGCATGCGGGAGGACGGGTGGACGTACCGCCGAATTGCTCAACACGTGGGGCGTGAGGTCTCCACAGTACATCGATGTTGTCGCCAGTGGTCGGCGGAAGGTGCACGTGCCCGTCGACCTGGGACCGGACCGCAGCGACGCACGGATGCACGCCAAGACCGTAGGCTCCTACGCAGTGCCGTAGGGAACCGCACCGCCACTTCCCAGCAAATTAGGGACACTGTTGCTCCTGGGGTATCGGCGAGGACCATTCGCAACCGTCTCCATGAAGCTGGGCTACGGTCCCGCGCACCGTTAGGCCGTCTTCCGCTCACGCCCCAACATCGTGCAGCCCGCCTCCAGTGGTGTCGCGACAGGCGTGAATGGAGGGACGAATGGAGACGTGTCGTCTTCAGCGATGAGAGTCGCTTCTGCCTTGGTGCCAATGATGGTCATATGCGTGTTTGGCGCTGTGCAGGTGAGCGCCACAATCAGGACTGCATACGACCGAGGCACACAGGGCCAACACCCGGCATCATGGTGTGGGGAGCGATCTCCTACACTGGCCGTACACCACTGGTGATCGTCGAGGGGACACTGAATAGTGCACGGTACATCCAAACCGTCATCGAACCCATCGTTCTACCATTCCTAGACCGGCAAGGGAACTTGCTGTTCCAACAGGACAATGCACGTCCGCATGTATCCCGTGCCACCCAACGTGCTCTAGAAGGTGTAAGTCCACTACCCTGGCCAGCAAGATCTCCGGATCTGTCCCCCATTGAGCATGTTTGGGAGTGGATGAAGCGTCGTCTCACGCGGTCTGCACGTCCAGCACGAACGCTGGTCCAACTGAGGCGCCAGGTGGAAATGGCATGGCAAGCCGTTTCACAGGACTACATCCAGCATCTCTACGATCGTCTCCATGGGAGAATAGCAGCCTGCATTGCTGCGAAAGGTGGATATACACTGTACTAGTGCCGACATTGTGCATGCTCTGTTGCCTGTGTGTATGTGCCTGTGGTTCTGTCAGTGTGATCATGTGATGTATCTGACCCCAGGGATGTGTCAATAAAGTTTCCCCTTCCTGGGACAATGAATTCACGGTGTTCTTATTTCAATTTCCAGGAGTGTATGATAACGGAACAAACACAGGTAGCAGTTACTTCCGAAAAATATCTGGGAGTATGCGTACGGGACGAGCTGAAGTGGAATGATCATATAAAATTAATTGTTAGTAAGGCGCGTGCCAGGTTGAGATTCATTGGGAGAGTTCTTAGAAAATGTAGTCCATCAACAAAGGAGGTGGCTTACAAAACACTCGTTCGACGTATACTTTAGTATTGGTCCTCAGTGTGGGAACTGTACCAGGTCGGGTTGACATAGGAGACAGAGAAGTTCCAAAGAAGAGCGGCGCGTTTCGTCACAGGGTTATTTGGTAACCGTGATAGCGTTAAGGAGATGTTTAGCAAACTCAAGTGGCAGACTCTGCAAGAGAGGCGCTCTGCATCGCGGTGTAGCTTGCTGTCCAGGTTTCGAGAGGGTGCCTTTCTGGATGAAGTACCGAATATATTGTTTCCCCCTACTTATACCTCCCGAGGAGATCACGAATGTAAAATTAGAGAGACTTGAGCGCGCACGGAGGCTTTCCAGCAGTCGTTCTTCCCGCAAACCATACGCGACTGGAACAGGAAAGGGAGGTAATGACAGAGGCACTTAAAATACCCTCCACCACACACCGTTGGGTGGCTTGCGGAGTATAAATGTAGATGTAGAATTCTTGAGTAATATCAGTTCGTTATATCCAGTATCGAAGGCAACTAACGATCAGGACCGTTACAGTGTGTATTTAAATCAAACCTGATTCGCATCCTCATAGTGACGGTAATAGGCCCCACTTATGCAATCTGTGCGAAATTTGAACAGACATCATCTTTCAGATGTAGAGACACGCCTACCAAATTTCGTTTATGTCGCACAACTCCTTGTTGCTGTTGCGGTTTTTTGTTTTCCGTCTGTGTTAGAAATAAAATGTGGCATTCAGAAATGCGATTGGTGCAACTCCGCAGTAGATTTGTCATTCTTTTACGACGGATACCATCCGAAATTACTTCAGTGCGGTAATTTTTCAATGCGTGCTTGAATATTTCCTTTCCCAAGAAAGACGATTTGTTGCAGTGATACGGATGTGTGTTGGAATAATAAAAAAATAAATGACGAGTGTTAGTAACGTCGCTCTCCTATAGTATTCAACGTGTTCCAGAAAATACTTTAAAAGTGCATTGCGCTGAATCAGCATTCGTTATACCTATATATATCCTACTATGATACGTCCAAGTTCTCAACATTTGTCTTTGCTAACACTGTCCAGTAAATAAATGTGTGTGTGTGTGTGTGTGTGAAAGATAAAATACGCCAACGAAAAAGAACATCGGCTGATTCGACAGTCCTATTTGGGAAAGTAAAATCGTAAGTTCTCATGAAGAACAAACTGTCAGGCGCGTTCTTGTTGTCGCTACACCAAGCAGTAGCCAGTAGCTTTTCACTTACCAGTCGGCCTCTGCACAGTTGCTCTGTAATGTGGCTACATAAGCAAATACGGGAATAGATGGCTGTGACAGGAATGCGGGTATATTGCCATACAAATGACGTAGACTATCTTTGGAACACTCCATTCATTCTGCACAACATTCTACACCTGTGTCCGTGCAGTATTCAAAGTATATAGGATTATATTCCATTAAATCGGAAAAAAATAGTGGCCTAACATCATGCGACAACATTTATAATGCTCTGGCCGGTGTGGCCGAGAGGTTCTAGGCGCTACAGTTTGGAACCGCGCGACCTCTACGGTCGCAGGTTCGAATCCTGCCTCGGACATGGATGTGTGTGATGTCCTTAGCTTGGTTAGGTTTAAGTAGTTCTAAGTTCTAGGGGACTGATGACCTCAGAAGTTAAGTCCCATAGTGCTCAGAGCCATTTGAACCACTTTTTGAACCTGAAAAATAACTATAATTAAATTACGAGACAAATTATGCCTAATTATGCCTATTTAGACCGACCGATGAGGAAATGTGAACAATATGATGGTGAGGTAGGTCTCCCAACGCAATGTGCTTTTATTGAAAGTTTGTGTTTTTACAGATTTGTGCACGTTCATGAGGGATAGGTTGATAATGCAATACCCACTTGTTTTGGCTCATTTGTGCACCAGTTTCTGTGACTGTAATACAAATTACAAAATGTAAGAGCCAATTGCACCAAACATACTAAAGTGGAAATAGGATGGACGGAGAGGTGATTATAAACCTAGATTGTTATTGCTGTCTGAACCAAATCCACTGGTTAAGATTCGTCTTGTCGCTTAACATGGTTTTTCAGGTCCACTATGCCATATGTCTTTCTTAGTTTTTGTAACTTTTTAGGTTATAAGTACTTTAAAATTAACTAGGGTTTGATAATAGCAACCAAAACATATTAATATGGAATATGGTCATGAAGATTTTGAATATGTTTTCATCAGCTGAATAACCTATCTTTACATTTTAATACCTAGTAAAATCACGTATGTGTTAACTTTTAACCATTTTAAACTGAGTGGACTATGCAGCTATCCCCTTGCTTTTTAAGCCACCGAAGGAACATTTTACGTTGGACGACCTCAGGCCATGATACTAGATTGTAACCAGACCATCGTTTGATTGTATACAGGGTCTTCGGGAATTCCTTACAAACTGTTAGGACTTCAGGTAATATTGCGAACTGGAAGCATGTTCGGAAATGTACCGTTTCCGTGCTACAACCATTCTGAAAACATGATGGCAACACGACCGCTTTTTCGAGTAATTCATTAGGCGTGACGCAAGCACATCATTTGCCTTACAGCTCCACTCAGTAATAACCATAGAAACAAAAAGGAAGCGTGGTGCACCACGGGTCTTTCCAGTTCGGGTGTGCAACTTTTCCTTGGAGCACTGCAGGCACGCCTGCTTACGGTGAAGGTACACCTTTCTCGAAGCCGTTGCGTAACTGTGGCGAAAAGGGTATGCGACGGAGTCGGACGTTGTGCATAACAACATTCACAAAGGCGACGAGCAGTTTTTCCATTACCATCCTCTTCGCCGTACACAAGGATCATGTCGGTGTATCCTGCAAATGTGTTGTCAATCATGTTGCTCTACCACCCCCAGGAACGCGAATGAGGTTCGAACCAGGTGAGACAGGTACGATAGACGTCAAATGATATCAGACAATCCGACGTAAGCGCCTCCCATCCCCCCACACCACCACATCACTACCCTGTTGCCTACCTACCTAGCAAACATGTTTTCAAATGGCCGTAGTACGGAAACGGTATGTTTCCGGACATGTATGCCTATTTAAAATATTCTGTACTCACTCCTCTCTACAAAACCTATGAGTTTGTAAAGAGGTGTTTCCGAACACTCTGTACTGATCGTTATACACCCATCAAAAAGTTTTGCATCACCTCGGTTCCGAGAGTTCCGGAACCAGTACAGAAAATGCGAATAAGATCTACATAAACATCATTTCTGCCCTTTTTATTGCTCGTGAATATCATACATTGCATGTTGTACCACAATACAGCGAGACCTGCAAAGGTGGTAGTCCAGATTGCTGTACGCATCGGTACCTCTAACACCCAGTAGCACGTCCTCTTGCATTGATGCACGCCTGTATTCGTCGTGGCATACTATCCACAAGTTCATCAAGGCGCTGTTGGCCCAGATTGTTCCATTCCAAACGGCGAATCGACGTAGATCCCTCAGAGTGGATGGTGGGTCATGTCGTCCATAAACAGCCATTTTCAATCTATCCCAGGGATTTTCGATAGAGTTCATATCTGGAGAAGGTGCTGGCCACTCTAATCGAGCGATGTCGTTATTCTGAAGGAAGTCATTCACAAAATGTGCACGATGGGGGCGCGAATCGTCGACCATGAAGACGAATGCCTCGCCAATATGCTGCCGATATGGTTGCGTTATCGGCCGGAGGATGGTATACATGCATCGTACAGCCTTTACGGCGCCTTCCATGACCACTAGCGGCGTAAATCAGCCCCGCATAATGCCGTCACAAAAAGCAGGGAACCTCCACATTGCTGCACTCGCTGGACAGTGTCTAAGGCGTTCAGCCTGACCGGGTTGCCTCCTAACACATCTCCGACGATTGTCCGGTTGAAGGCATATGCGACACTCATCGGTGAAGAGAACGTGATGCCAATCCTGAGCAGTCCATTCGGCGTGTTGTTGGGCCCATCTGTACCGCACTGCATGGTGTCGTGGCTGTAAAGATGGACCTCACCATGGACGTCGGTAGTGAAGATACGCATCATGCAGCCTATTGCGCACAGTTTGAGTCATAACACGACGTCCTGTGGCCGCACGTAATCATTATTCAACATAGTGGCGTTCCGGTCAGGGTTCCTGCGAGCCATAATCCGTAGGTAGCGGTCATCCACTGCAGTAGTAACTCTGAGCGAGGCATGTCATCGACAGTTCCTCTCTCAGTGTATCTCCTGCATGTCCGAACAACATCGCTCCGAGACGCCTGGAAACTTCCCTTCTTGAGAGCCCTTCCTGGTACAAAGTAACAATGCGGACGCGAGCGAACCGCGGTATTGACCGAGTGGGCATGGTTGAACTACAGACAACACGAACCATATACCTCCTTCATGGTGGAATGACTAGAACTGATCGGCTGTCGGACTCCTCCGTCTAATAGGCACTGCTCATGCATGGTTATTTATATCTTTGAGCGGGTTTAGTGACATTTCAGAACAGTCAAAGGAAGTGTGTCTGTCATACAATATCCACAGTCAGCGTCTATCTTCGGGAGTTCTGGGAACAAGGGTGGTGCATAACTTTTTTTGATGTGTACATAAATCTTGCACCCTGTCACCTCATTGCTGCAACAAACTGCTTCTGTTCACAAGCTTCATAAATTTAGCTATTTTATGAGGTACTCTGTCGTACATACTATTACTCGATTCATCATGTGGCGTCGTTTTAACCGCTGGTAGCATATTTTTACGTTAGACCACCTGTCGTCTATGATACAAGGTTATAAACTGTCCATCGTTTCATTACATATTGTGTAATTGTGTAAATTTTTGCACCACGTCGTTTCTCTGTTATTGCAAACAACTTTTATAACTTTTTACCTTGCCTTTTTACTGCTGTCATTGTTATTAAATTAATGTGTACATATTGTCTTGTTTTGTTATTTTATCCGCGTGAAATAACTCTCGAAGTTGTATATTTTAATTATTTTGCATCCGAATACAATATAGAATTTTCCTTCTCCTTGTCCTTGATATTACCACACATTGCAGGCGCATTAGTAGCTTCAGCATCAATTTAGAACCTCTGACATGCCAGTCGTTATATAGTAATGTCACATATACATCTGCAACACATGTATCAATATATGAAGGCACCGATGTAAATACTGCTAAATATTTACTTTCGAGAACATGAGATTTTAAGAAAGGATCGAGAAGATGGAGGAGGAGGGCTCGCCTTTGTAACAGATTCGCTTTCATGAAGTCTTCCTCCAGTTCTCATCGAGCGAATTGCTGCGGTAATAAAAACAAGAGCAGGACAATTGCATTCCGTCGACCTCCTTGTAGAAGAAGAAGCACATCTTTGTGGAATAATCTCTTCAGACAGTTGTGACTTCCATTCTTGCTACGTGGCAATAACGCACATCAACATTTGTGAGTGTATGAAATGAATGACACACGTGGAACCGAACTATTAGGAAACATAGACGGCAACAATTGAATAATACTGGATAGTCTATCGGTAACAATAATTGATTTACCGCTATGAAAATGTTCAGTTGTTGATATTACATTACGGTCGCCTTGTTTTTCATTTTAAATGTGTGTGAATTCCTAAGGGGTCAAACTGCTGACGTCATCGGTCTCTAGACTTACACACTACTTAAACTAACTTATGCCAAGAACAACACACACACACCCATGCCCGAGGGAGGACTCGACTCTCCGGCGGGAGTGGCCACGCAATCCGTGACATGGAGCCTCAAATCGCGCCGCCACTCCGCGCTGCGTTTTTCAAATGGTTCAAATGGCTCTGAGCACTATGGGACTCAACTGCTGAGGTCATTAGTCCCCTAGAACTTAGAACTAGTTAAACCTAACTAACCTAAGGACATCACAAACATCCATGCCCGAGGCAGGATTCGAACCTGCGACCGTAGCGGTCTTGCGGTTCCAGACTGCAGCGCCTTTAACCGCACGGCCACTTCGGCCGGCTCTGCGTTTTTCATTTGTCAACTACTGTAGCGTGAAAATTCATACCCTGGGCTCAGGTCACTCATCGACTGAACTGAAACTGGGTATTTTCTGTAAAATTTTAGTAGTTCAGTAGTGCAACAACGCAGAGACATATCGAATCTGAAAAAGGATGTTGATCGTAATGTACTTTAATAACAAAAAAAAGTATTACACCGGGTGGACGTAAGACAAAAAATTTCAGAAAAAAATATTATTCATTCCTGGATATTATAAATAGTGCTGCAACATATTTCATTCCACAGAATATAGGAAAAAATAAGAACTAACCAGCTCCCAACGGTTCGGTGGAATCAGGACGTTGAAGACTAATAGCTTGAAGGCGTCTAGAATCAGCGGAGTGCGAGAAACATCAGACGTTGGATAATCACTTGAAGCAAAAACGCATTGATGCCGAAATTAAGCGTTTTTTTAAAGAGAGCATCCTGTATAGTTTACTGTTCTTGGCTTGTTAAGAGATCTCGTATGACGGACGTATGGAAGAAAGTATAAGCTTTTCGCTGTAAACAACTAAGAATAGCTGTAATAACAGATGATATTTCGTGTTAGAAACATTTGTAGGTAAAACAGCGCCACGAAGTGTGCTAGGTGAACCAGAAATGCATGCATATTCCAAAAAAAACGACTTGTGTTGACAACGTACACTATTCAATGGACAGGAAGGTGCCTCTGAAAGCTCCAACTGTCTTATTGCAAATAGTGAATCAACTACGTTGCCAGGATGAGCTGATTACAGACTGAAAAACACATGTTGTTATTCCTATACTGAATGCCAATGAAGAGTCTTCAATTGCAGAATCTTCTAGACCAATAGCACTATCATTTTGTGAATGGAAAACCTTGGAACGATTAGTAAAGGATATTCCAGTATGGTGGCTGGAGTCAAGAACACTCTTCCAGTCTCAGTTTGATTGCAGGAAAGGCAAAGCGACAGTAGATAAAAAAAATGGCTCTGAGCACTATGGGAATTAACTTCTGAGGTCATCAGTCCCCTAGAACTTAGAACTACTTAAACCTAACTAAACAGGATTCGAACCTGCGACCGTAGCGGTCGCGTGGTTCCAGACTGTAGCGCCTAGGACCACTCGGCCACTCCGGCCGGCGACAGTAGATAACTTAACCCTGTTGTCTACTGGCGTACTTAAAGTTTTTGAAGAAAGATTATTTGCTGCATTCTTGGATACTCATCAAGCATATGACTGTGTGCAGATAAACAAATTATCTCCAAAACGGGAGCCGGCCGGAGCCCTAGAACTTAGAACTACTTAAACCTAACTAAACAGGATTCGAACCTGCGACCGTAGCGGTCGCGTGGTTCCAGACTGTAGCGCCTAGGACCACTCGGCCACTCCGGCCGGCGACAGTAGATAACTTAACCCTGTTGTCTACTGGCGTACTTAAAGTTTTTGAAGAAAGATTATTTGCTGCATTCTTGGATACTCATCAAGCATATGACTGTGTGCAGATAAGCAAATTATCTCCAAAACGGGAGCCGTCCGCTGTGACCGAGCGATTCTAGCCGCTTTAGTCTGGAACCGCGCTGCTGCTACCGTCGCAGGCTCGAATCCTGCCTCGGGACTGATGACCTCAGATGTTAAAGTCCGATAGTGCTTAGAGCCATTTTGAACCCAAAACGGGATACGCCTGAAATGCTAGCAAAGTTGATAAAAGGAATTTGCAGTCAGATTCAAAGACAAAAATAGTTAGTCTGACATTATTTAATATTGTTTTATCACAGGGATCAGTTCCTAGTTGCTATAATTTATACACTACTTCTCGAAACTGTTATTCTTCCGCCCACGAAAATACTATAATATGCGAACGGCATCTGTATATATTCCTGAAGGGAGGACTTGCATCACACGGTAGTGGAAAATAGATAAGGCAATTACGTGCACAAGTGGCTGGCTCTCTCCCGATGGATTAGAAACGACAGAAAAACCCGTAGCAATAATCTTCACAAGGTAGCAAATGAATTATGTTTCAGTGAACATTATCTCAGATTCACAACCTGACCCGATAAAATCGCATACTAAATTCCTTGGGTTGAGTGGGTATACTTTGTTCTGTTGGTTTCCCGTGCGGACAGAGCTGACAGTTGGCTTTCAAATAAGAAATAGGGTCCTTAAAAAGTCAATAGTTTCTATGACGACTGCTACTGTATTCAGTGCACATTTTGCTCGCCTTCACAACTACTGTATGCATTTATGATGACACCTGTAGTTACGAATTTTACATTGGTCATTTTACAGATGTTTTTTGTACGTCAATAAGCCAACATAAACTTTCTGCATCTTTGTTCTGTCTTTTTGCAGACAACACTTTAGAATGTCATTGGACACATATTCGGAAAGACGATGGTTCAGATCCGCGTCCACGTATCCATAATTAGCTTTATTGTGGTTTCCCTAAATCACTATGTGCAAATGCCGGGATAGTTCCTTTAAAAGGGTGGTACCTATTTCCTTTGACTCATAGCCTTCACCATGTGTTTGTACAGAAGAATACCGAGAATTAGATAGGTAGATCGAATAACTAATGATGACGTACCAAATAAATTGGAGAATAAAAGAAATTTGTGGCAATGCTTTCTTAAAGGGAATGACTGGTTGACAGGATACATTCTGAGGCATCATATCGTTTGCAGTTTGGTAATGGAAAAAGTGTGGGGGTAAAATTGTGGAGGGAGGTTATGCTCGAATACAGTAAGAAGTTCAAGTGGATATAGATTGCAGCTGTTATGCACATATGAAAAGGCCTGCTCTTGGTAGGCTATCGTGTAGAGCTGCATTAAAGCGGTCTTCGGAGAGAAGACCATCACAAACGCAAGCGCGGCAGCGACAACATTAACAAGCGTCGATAGAGGTCTTTAATTTTTTGCTTACGTGTGTATGTCTATAAACAGTAATTACCGTACCTTAGCGCTACTTGGGAACGTGGGTATGCCTAGCATATGACCCCTCATAGTTTCCTACAGATAATCAAACAATGACATCCTTATAGGTTGAAGAAAGAACGTCTACCGTAATATATGGACGACCAACAAGGCCAACTTCTTGTTGAACTTGCGTAACGTCTAATGTTGATCTCTCTGAAGGTGACGCACCTGCGAGCCTGTAACGGCGGGAAGCGACCATTACGTGAGCAAGCAGATCCCGGACAGAAAGTTTTTTAACCCGGAGCTAATTGCAGCCCGCAGCGCTGAGCTCGGTGAAGGTGAACCGTTCGCCGCCGGGAAAACCACATCGCCTCAAGCAGAGCATTGGCACTGACCGCTGGTCAAAAACCCTTACTCCACACCGTGTGCGTTCAGTTTTGTTTGTGGTTTTCTGACGATACACAAGTTCTTTTCCTGGAGTAGCCTACGCTATGTCTGTGGATATTTGTGAACATAGTCCAGTGAAGGATTCTGTCACACTCCGCTAGAGCACAGATGTGCTGCCCGTGATTGAAATAGAGAACACAGATCACACATTTTTACTAAAAAGAAAAAGATCTAAAACTGATCCACAGAACTATCATCGTATATAATTCACATCTATTTCTAGCAGACTTGTGGAACATATTCATAGATGAAAAATTGCGTCATACTTGGAATAATATTACATTTCTGGAAATCGATAGGAATTTCTAAAATATCGATCACGAAAAACTTAAGCCGCCCCCTTCGCACGTGATATCCTCAATGTCACGGATTGAAAAACAAGTCTTAATCGGTATTAAGACTAGACGTTTAATGCAACATCGCGTCAACATCTTAAAAAAAATACGTTCTGTGGAATATTAGCTAGATTTTGAGGCTGGATAGAAAATCTCCAGACACGCACAGGGCGCAGAAAATTACGTAGCATGGAACAGGCCGATGTGGCGGAATCGTGATATAACAGACTCGTATTCCACACAGCGATGGATCTGATCACTGTCTAGCTGTCTTGATGTAGATTTTCCATGGCTTCCCTAAATCGCTTCATTAGAATGATTCCTTTGGAAAGGTCACGGCCTATTCCTTACTTCGTTCTCCGTAAATCTGAGCTTCTGCTCCCGTCTGTAATGGATGACCTCCGCATTAGAGTGTCAGTTTGTGGATACATTGATTATTCAGGTTTACATGCCAGTGTAGGACGCAAACTAAAAGGCTGAGAAAGTCTGCATTCCCCGAGATGCGGCTTCGCAACTCACTGATGGCATACTTGAATAGTATACAGGGAAAGGGAGTGAACCCAAAATCCAGTGCCGTCAAACACATCGCAGCAGTCTTGAATCTGTACATAGACGCATCACTCTACGTTTTCCTATTGTACAGTTTGGTGATCACATGTTATAGCATTTATCACTTTTATGAAGGTATTTTTAAGAAACAAAAGTGGCTGGCGGAACAAATGAAATAAATCACAGTTATAACGAGCTATAGGAAACGGCTGGTCCCTTATTTTCTCGGGGACTTCCGGTTCATCCTGCGTAAATGTTGAATCAACAGGGCACTGCCAAAAACACTACTGGCCATTAAAATTGCTACACCACGAAGATGACGTTCTACAGACGCGAAATTAAACCGACAGAAAGAAGATGCTGTGGTATGCAAATGATTAGCTTTTCAGAGCATTCACACAAGATTGGCGCCGGTGGCGACACCTACAACTGGCTGACATGAGGAAAGTTTCCAACCGATTTCTCATAAACAGCAGCTGACCGACGTTGCCTGATGAAACGTTATTGTAATGCCTCGTGTAAGGAGGAGAAATGCGTACCATCACGTATCCGACTTTGATAAAGGTCGGATTGTAACCTATCGCGATTGCGGTTTATCGTATCGCTACATTGCTGCTCGCGTTGGTCGAGATCCAATGACTGATAGCAGAATATGGAATCGGTGGGTTCAGGAGGGTAATACGGAATGCCGTGCTGGATCCCAACGGCCTCGTGCCACTAGCAGTCGAGATGACAGGCATCTTACCCGCATGGCTATAATGGACCGTGCAGCCACGTCTCGATCCCTTAGTCAACAGATGGGGACGTTTGCAAGACAACAACCATCTGCACGAACAGTTCGACGACGTTTGCAGCAGCATGGACTGTCACCTCGGAGACCATGGCTACGGTTACCCTTGACGCTGCATCACATACAGGAGCGCCTGCGATGGTGTACTCAACGACGAACCTGGGTGCACGAAAGGCAAAACGTTATATTTCGGATGAATCCAGGTTCTGTTTACAGCATCATGATGGTCGCATCCGTGTTTGGCGACATCGCGGTGAACGCACATTGCAGGTGTGTATTCGTCATCGCCATACTGGCATATCACCCGGCGTGATGGTATGGGGTGCCATTGGTTACACATCTCGATCACCTCTTGTTCGCAATGACGGCACTTTGAACAGTGGACGTTACATTTCACATGTGTTACGACCCGTGGCTCTACCCTTCATTCGATCCCTGTGAAACCCTACATTTCAGTAGGATAATGCGCGACCGCATGTTGCAGTTCCTGTACGGGCCTTTCTGGATACATAAGATGTTCGACTGTTGCCCTGGCCAGCACATTCTCCAGACCTCTCACCAATTGAAAGCGTCTTGTCAGTGGTGGCCGAGCAACTGGCTCGTCAGAACACGCTAGTCACTACTCTTGATGAACTGTGGTATCATGTAGAAGCTGCACGGGCTGCTGTACCTGTACAAGCCATCCAAGCTCTGTTTGACTCAATGCCCAGGCATATCAAGGCCCTTATTGTGGCCAGAGGTGGTTGTTCTGGGTACTGATATCTTAGGATCTATAGACCCAAATTGCGTGAAAATATAATCACATCTCAGTTCTAGTATAATATATTTGTCCAATGAATACCCGTTTATCATCTGCATTCCTTCTTGGTGTAGCAATTTTAATGGCCAGTAGTGTACAAGCGATTTCCAAATGGACATAAGGAAACACACTTATATGATAACACACAACAGGTAATGGAATGAGAACAGCAATGAGTTTAGGAAAGTTTGTATTTTCGATAGGTTTTGTGTTACAGTTTCGTAAGAGATACATTGACAGAAACCCGGAAATATACCACATGCTGTTCCTCAAGCAATAGCGGAGCGTCGACGGTGGGACATAGATACAGGAAGCGCCCATCTCGTTCCGTCAGTCTACGGCTAGCTGCCGGAAGGATCCCTCGACACCAAACAGGTCGGTCTGCGTCTTGGGCCTCCCGGGTCGCTTCGACTCGTCCACTCCGTACTTGTCGTCCTCCTTGAAGAAGGCTGCGTTCCTCTCGATGCGGCTTCTCCACTCACCTGCAAAGGGGAGCCGCCTTTAGCACCAGTGTGGTTCAGTGAGGACGAGGAATAAAACGTTTGCTTGCAAAATTTTTAATTTTTTTTATTTATCTGTTATTTGCATTCCCCAGCCAGAAATAGGGTAAAGCGATTGCTTGAATGCCTTTGTAATTATGCTAATCTTCTCTTGGCAATCACTACGGGAGCGTTATATAAGATCAACAGTCTAGTTTTAGATTCCTTATTTTATATTTTAATAAGCCACTGCTGCAAAATACTAACACGAATTCTTTACAGACGAATGGAAAAACTGGTAAGAGCCGACCTCGGGGAAGAACACTTTGGATTCCGTAGAAATGTTGGAACACGTGAGGCAATAATGACCCTACGACTTATCTTAGAAAATAGATTAAGGAAAGGCAAACATACGTGTCTAGCATTTGTAGACTTAGAGAAAGCTTTTGACAATGTTGACTGGAATACTCTCTTTCAAATTCTGAAGGCGGCAGGGGTAAAATTCAGGGAGCGAAAGGCTATTTACAATTTGTACAGAAACCAGATGGCAGTTATAAGAGTCGAGGGGCATGAAAGGGAAGCAGTGGTTGGGAAGGGAGTGAGCCTATCCCCAATGTTATTCAATCTGTATACTGAGCAAGCAGTAAAGGAAACAAAAGAAAAATTTGGTGCAGGAATTAAAATCCATGGAGAAGAGATAAAAACCTTTGGGTTCGCCGATGACATTGTAATTCTATCACAGACAGAAAAGGACCTGGAAGAGCAGCTGAACGGAATGGACAGTGTCTTGAAAGGAGCATATAAGATGAACATCAACAAAAGCAAAACGAGAATAATGGAATTAGTAGAATTAAATTGGGTGATGCTACGGGAATTAGATTAGAAAATGAGACGCTTAAAGCAGTAAATGAGTTTTGCTATTTCGGGAGCAAAATAACTGGTGATGGTCGAAGTAGAGAGGATATTAGACTGGTAATGGCAAGGAAAGCGTTTCTGAAGAAAAGAAATTTGTTAACATCGAGTATAGATTTAAGTGACAGGAAGTCGTTTCTGAAAGTATTCGTACGGAGTGTGGCCATCTATGGAAGTGAAACGTGGACGATAAATAGTTTTGACAAGAAGAGAATAGGAGATTTCGAAATGTGGTGCTACAGAAGAATGCTGAAGATTAGATGGGTAGATCACGTAACTAATGAGGAGGTATTGAATGGAATTAGGGAGAAGAGAAATTTGTGGCACACCTTGACTAGAAGAAGGGATCAGTTGGTAGGACATGTTCTGGGGCATCAAGGAATCACCAGTTTAGTATTGGAGGGCAGCGTGGAGGGCAAAAATCGTAGAGGGAGACCAAGAGATGAATACACTAAGCAGATTCAGAAGGATTTAGGTTGCAGTAGGTACTGGGAGATGAAGAAGCTTGCACAGGATAGAGTAGCATGGAGAGCTGCATCAAACCAATCTCTGGACTGAAGACCACAGCAACAACAACAACATTTTATATTATTTCTACAAATTTCGTAAGTCGTCTTTTACGGTATAGTTGGTATCTTCAAGCGTCGGCCAGTTCAGATTTTTCATCCTAGTAACGCTTTCACATGGGTCAAACAAACGTTAGTCAGTCTGCATTTGCCTGCAACAGTCTGTACCAGTCTGCAACAGTTTGTACCAGTCTGCATTTGTCTGCACCAGTCTGTACCAGTCTGCATTAGTCTGTACCAGTCTGCATTAGTCTGTACCAGTCTGTACGAGTTCTACATTTGTCTGTACCAGTCTAAAGTCAAGTTTCAGTCTGCACCTAATAAGATTACCATATTCCTGTACATAGCCATGCAGATAAATGTATAGACACTTTTGTCAAGTATCAGAGATATATGTGAGAATAAGATTAAGGTACCAATACCAAAGGAACTTCAGATTGTCAATTGTAAATAGCATCCAGAACGAAGTTAAGTAATTTTTATGCTTGTTATTATTTTAATAAATGTGTGCGAAAATTAATCAAGTTCTGTTTAAAGTTGGTCACCGTCAATCTGCTACTCTAAGCGTGCAAGTGGGATTTCCATCGTCTGACCTAACGGCAGAAGATAAACACGCCACGATAACACCACGAGACATATTGCTGACACTCGCCTACTTCGTTAGAGTGACAAGTCAAATAATCTGATGGTGTGTGTACTGAAGGTCTTACAGTACGCACACCACACATACACTTGAGCAACATTCAAGGATGGGTTTCACAAGTCTCTAGAAAGCAATCTCTTTTGTAGACTCCGCCTGCTTTACCTTCAGCTGAGCCTACGTCACAGTTTCATTTAGTGTCTCTACGAATTTTTTCTCCCAAGTACTGGTGTCAACGAGTTGTACCAATATTGATCAGTTGATACATAAATCTAAGGCTACTATAACTCTTCCGTTTTTGTAAGTGCAAAATATCACATTTCTGAGCGTTTCAAGTAAGTTGCTGCTCTCTGCATCGCTTTGAAATCTCATCGAAAACTGTCCGAATATTTGTGAAGCCTTCTCCTGGCAGTAATTCATTGAAGATAATTGCATCATTTGCAAAGTTTGGTATCGCTATTAATATTGTCTACAAGTTAATTAATGTACAACATGAACAACAAAGTTTCCAACATTCTTCTCTGGATCACGCCTGGAATTTTGGAAATTTGTGGTAAGGTCTTATCGGACCAAACTGCTGAGGTCATCGGCCTCTAAAATTACACACTACTTAATCTAACTTAAACTAACTTACGCTAAGGTCGACACACACGCCCGTGCCCCAGGGAGGACTCGAACCTCCGACGGGGGGAGCCGCGCGGACCGTGACAAGGCACCGTAGACCGTGCGGCTACACCGCGCACGCCTGGAATTACTTCTACTTTTTGACTGTCTATCCAGAATAACATTTTGCACCCTCCTTACGAAAAAGTGCTTAATTAAGTAACAAATTTTGTGTGAGACCCAGTATGATTGTACTTTAGTTAATAAGGGCAAATCTATTAGTGAGTTAAATGTTTTTCGGAAGTCAAGAAACACTGCATTTACCTGACTGCCTTGATCAGTACCGTTCGAAATGTCATCCGGGAAAAGCGTAAGTTGAATTTCAAGTGATCTCAGTTACGGTAATCCATACTGGTTAACACGGAGGAGGTCTTCCCGTTCGAGAAACATCATTATGTTTTAGCTCATGATACGTCTAAGATTCTACAACAGACTGATGTGAAAGATATTGGAAAATAATTTTACAATTGTGAAAGGTACTTCTACTAGTTTTCTTGTAGAAAGGTCCTCCCTTCGAACTACTGGGCAACCGTTTTGGATCGATGGATTCACGGTATACTTTAGTTAAAAGTGAGGCCAATTCAGAAGCGTATTCTGCACAGAATCTTATAGCGATTCCATCGGAACCTGAAGCTTTGCTCAGTTTTAACGATTTCAAATGTTTCTCAATGCCACTCACACTAATATCTAAATCGGCCATGTCTGCGGTGATACGGCAAGTAAACTGGGAGAGTATTTACGGATTTTCCTTTGTAAAGGTACATGTAAAACCGAAGTGTCAACAGTGGATGTCTGGACGTTAACTTTCGTCTACTGTCCACCTTTCCAATGGGCACAATTTCTTTGGGTGTGTGTACTGCCTGAATGCCTCGAATGGAACTACCTTTTTGTTCTGTAAGTGAGTGAAGTTTGAAACATTTATAGTCTTGTATACTTCCCAACAGAGTCGCAGCCCTTAACTGGTTCCAGGATGAATAATCTTAAGATAAATTGCACTCTGCCCTCCTTCCTATCATGATTTCGGAATGTCAATGAAAAAACAATAAATAAAATGTCAAAGTTGGTACGCAGGGAGTGATGCACATAAGTTTGTTTGGGTAATAAAAATAAAGCAGAGTCTTCTTCAAATGACTGCAGCAGAGGAAATGTTTATCGTATGGAAAGCCAGCTACTTACTTTGTATGTTGTCGATCGGTCCGGCGTCTCCTCCATATTCCTCCGGCAGTATTTCCTTCGGCACATGTTTGTGGAGAGACTCCAGATTGGCGTGGACAAAGATCTACAAAAGTCAACCAACAAATAGTCAATTAAGATATCTGTCTACATCTACATCTACATCTACATCTATACTCCGCGAGCCACCTTACGGTGTGTGGCGGAGGGTACTTATTGTACCACTATCTGATCCCCCCTTCCCTGTTCCATTCACGAATTGTGCGTGGGAAGAACGACTGCTTGTAAGTCTCCGTATTTGCTCTAATTTCTCGGATCTTTTCGTTGTGATCATTACGCGAGATATATGTGGGCGGTAGTAATATGTTGCCCATCTCTTCCCGGAATGTGCTCTCTCGTAATTTCGATAATAAACCTCTCCGTATTGCGTAACGCCTTTCTTGAAGTGTCCGCCACTGGAGCTTGTTCAGCATCTCCGTAACGCTCTCGCGCTGACTAAATGTCCCCATGACGAATCGCGCTGCTTTTCGCTGGATCATGTCTATCTCTTCTATTAATCCAACCTGGTAAGGGTCCCATACTGATGAGCAATACTCAAGAATCGGACGAACAAGCGTTTTGTAAGCTACTTCTTTCGTCGATGAGTCACATTTTCTTAGAATTCTTCCTATGAATCTCAACCTGGCGCCTGCTTTTCCCACTATTTGTTTTATGTGATCATTCCACTTCAGATCGCTCCGGATAGTAACTCCTAAGTATTTTACGGTCGTTACCGCTTCCAATGATTTACCACCTATGGCATAATCGTACTGGAATGGATTTCTGCCCCTATGTATGCGCATTATATTACATTTATCTACGTTTAGGGAAAGCTACCAGCTGTCGCACCATGCATTAATCCTCTGCAGGTCTTCCTGGAGTACGTACGAGTCTTCTGATGTTGCTACTTTCTTGTAGACAACCGTGTCATCTGCAAATAGCCTCACGGAGCTACCGATGTTGTCAACTAAGTCATTTATGTATATTGTAAACAATAAAGGTCCTATCACGCTTCCTTGCGGTACTCCCGAAATTACCTCTACATCTGCAGATTTTGAACCGTTAAGAATGACATGTTGTGTTCTTTCTTCTAGGAAATCCTGAATCCAATCACAAACCTGGTCCGATATTCCGTAAGCTCGTATTTTTTTCACTAAACGTAAGTGCGGAACTGTATCAAATGCCTTCCTGAAGTCCAGGAATACGGCATCAATCTGCTCGCCAGTGTCTACGGCACTGTGAATTTCTTGGGCAAATAGGGCGAGCTGAGTTTCACATGATCTCTGTTTGCGGAATCCATGTTGGTTATGATGAAGGAGATTTGTATTATCTAAGAACGTCATAATACGAGAACACAAAACATGTTCCATTATTCTACAACAGATTGACGTAAGCGAAATAGGCCTATAATTATTCGCATCTGATTTATGACCCTTCTTGAAAATGGGAACGACCTGCGCTTTCTTCCAGTCGCTAGGTACTTTACGTTCTTCTAGCGATCTACGATTAATTGCTGATAGAAAGGGGGCAAGTTCTTTAGCATAATCACTGTAGAATCTTAAGGATATCTCGTCTGGTCCGGATGCTTTTCCGCTACTAAGTGATAGCAGTTGTTTTTCAATTCCGATATCGTTTATTTCAATATTTTCCATTTTGGCGTCCGTGCGACGGCTGAAGTCAGGGACCGTGTTACGATTTTCCGCAGTGAAACAGTTTCGGAACACTGAATTCAGTATTTCTGCCTTTCTTCGGTCGTCCTCTGTTTCGGTGCCATCGTGGTCAACGAGTGACTGAATAGGGGATTTAGATCCGCTTACCGATTTTACATATGACCAAAACTTTTTAGGGTTCTTGTTTAGATTGTTTGCCAATGTTTTATGTTCGAATTCGTTGAATGCTTCTCTCATTGCTCTCTTTACGCTCTTTTTCGCTTCGTTCAGCTTTTCCTTATCAGCTATGATTCGACTACTCTTAAACCTATGATGAAGCTTTCTTTGTTTCCGTAGTACCTTTCGTACATGATTGTTATACCACGGTGGATCTTTCCCCTCGCTTTGGACCTTAGTCGGTACGAACTTATCTAAGGCGTACTGGACGATGTTTCTGAATTTTTTCCATTTTTGTTCCACATCCTCTTCCTCAGAAATGAACGTTTGATGGTGGTCACTCAGATATTCTGCGATTTGTGCCCTATCACTCTTGTTAAGCAAATATATTTTCCTTCCTTTCTTGGCATTTCTTATTACACTTGTAGTCATTGATGCAACCACTGACTTATGATCACTGATACCCTCTTCTACATTCACGGAGTCGAAAAGTTCCGGTCTATTTGTTGCTATGAGGTCTAAAACGTTAGCTTCACGAGTTGGTTCTCTAACTATCTGCTCGAAGTAATTCTCGGACAAGGCAGTCAGGATAATGTCACAAGAGTCTCTGTCCCTGGCTCCAGTTCTGATTGTGTGACTGTCCCATTCTATACCTGGTAGATTGAAGTCTCCCCCTATTACAATAGTATGATCACGAAACTTCTTCACGACGTTCTGCAGGTTCTCTCTGAGGCGCTCAACTACTACGGTTGCTGATGCAGGTGGTCTATAGAAGCATCCGACTATCATATCTGACCCACCTTTGATACTTAGCTTAACCCAGATTATTTCACATTCGCATTCGCTAATAACTTCACTGGATATTATTGAATTCTTTACTGCTATAAATACTCCTCCACCATTGGCGTTTATCCTATCCTTGCGGTATATATTCCATTCTGTGTCTAGGATTTCGTTACTGTTCACTTCCGGTTTTAACCAACTTTCCGTTCCTAATACTATATGCGCACTATTTCCTTCAATAAGAGATACTAATTCAGGAACCTTGCCCTGGATACTCCTGCAGTTTACCAATATTACGTTAACTTTTCCTGTTTTTGGTCTCTGAGGACGGACGTTCTTTATCAACGATGATAATGTCCTCTCTGGTAAGCCGTCAGGTATTTTATCGTTTCGCCCAAGGGGGGGTCCCTCTAACCTAAAAAACCCCCGTGTGCACGCCACACGTACTCTGCTACCCTAGTAGCTGCTTCCGGTGTGTAGTGCACGCCTGACCTGTCTAGGGGGGCCCTACAGTTCTCCACCCATTCATTATGTTACATAAACTGTAGTTAATCACAACTACAAATGTAGAACATCTGTCAAAGAGTAAATTAGATTTCCACGCCCAGCAAAGCAAAGCCAAAGACAAGACAAGTTACTCAGTCACCGTACCACTGCAAAGAGAACCTACAAACAAGAGAAAAGAGATTCGTGAAGACAGACGCTATGTGGTAAAAACAGCCTGGAAAAATAAATCAGAGCCGTTCGACTTCTGATACTTCATCATCGTGTATTACAAAAAATACATACAAAAATTAAATGACATGATTGATATTCTAACGCGCATTTATGTTGACTTCATGTACTTTACAAGGTTGTCATTGTTCACTTTTGCAAAAAATTTTATGGAAAGGTAATTAAAGTAGATTGCTCACTCTAGCTGAAAGTTGCCAGTCATGTTTATTACTTTCACTATTAAATTATTTCGCTTGTTGTTAACTCCCATTATACTGCGAAGATACTTTCTGTACCGAGCCATCAATTTTCGCAAGCATAACTTTCATTGACATGTTCAGTAAGTTGGTCAGGAGGCACTCTCTGATTTTCCGGTTCCACAAGCCAATCAGAACTGAGCGCGCCTCGTTGCGAGCGCAGGTGAATGTATTTGAAAGGTAAAAAGTGAGTTGGGGTCTAGTCAGGTGTGGTGGCATTCGGTTATAGCGTATGGGATGCTACGGTATGGCATGATGCGGTGTGGTTGTGAAGAATTTGAGCACAAAAAATGGTTCAAATGGCTCTGAGCACTATGGGACTCAACTTCTGAGGTCATTAGTCCCCTAGAACTTAGAACTAGTTAAACCTAACTAACCTAAGGACGTCACAAACATCCATGCCCGAGGCAGGATTCGAACCTGCGACCGTAGCGGTCTTGCGGTTCCAGACTGCAGCGCCTTTAACCGCACGGCCACTTCGGCCGGCAATTTGAGCACATTCACTCTCAAATCTCGTTCAGATACGTGCCTATTTGCCTAGTTCGTATTGCTAGGTTTGAAGTGGAGATTTTCACGCAATCGTTCTCGAGTATTTTCCATGTTATTGTGTTACTTTTGTGTCTTTGTGAAAAGGGTGGTCTTCGATCTACAGTGCAGATCCGGATTATATGGCGGCCAATCGATGCCCATGCCAGTGTCCTCTGAGTACCACAGAACAAGAATGCGATCCCCAAAGTGCTCGTCCAAGACGTGAAACGCTCACCTGCTTCGGTGGGGTCGAGCTGCAGCTTACATGAACCATATCTTGTCCAAATCAGAGTTACTTTGAATAATGGGAATGAACTCATCTCCCAAAACGTTCATGTACCGTTCGGTAGTCACCGTGCCATCAAGGAATATCACACCGATTATTCCGTGACTGGACATTGCACACCACAAACCCTTTGAGGGTGAAGAATCTTCTCTATTGCGAAAGGTGGATTCTCAGTCCCCCAAATGCTCCAATTTTGCTGATTGACGATCCCATCCAAATGAAAGTAGACTTCGTTGATAAACCAAACCATGCATGTGTATACTAATTCCCATCATGCCCCGCGTTGAACCGTGCAGTTTGAACGTCCTAACGCAAACCGTTCAGAAGTTATGACCATTTTATTTCATATAGCTCAATAATTGCCACCCTGTAATTACGTTGCGTGAAGCAAGTATCTGTTATAGGTCATGCTTTCTTAATATTGCAATCAGATCGCGTTATTACGTAAATTCGCAGCCTATTTCTGACTTAAATTTGCATGTAATCCGATTTCAAAACTAGTCAGGGAGCTTATGTAGTGAGTAGCAGTAATGATTGCTATTGAAGAAGTTCCAGGCATAATTGTGTGAAATATCAAATTGCTGAAAAATCTTGGACTGTGGACAGCCAAAGGAACGATCCCTATTTCAGAAATGATCTCTGGGAGTCAGGTATAATTTTAGTTCCTGCCACTGTTTACTACAGAGAAATGTGATAAGCATAAAGTAAGTTCTGCGACAGCTCATATATTTATTTTCCTTCTTTGTCTAGCACATGTTATTCAGTACGCCGTCATCATTGTGTAAATGGTATATGGGCGACCAAACTAACTAGCTGGTAAACTAAAAAAAGCTCTTCATGTTACACTCTCATATTAGACACTGTGAGGGTAACCATTTTCCTTACATTTTATTCCGCATATTCTTTTTCATTTATTTCAACACAATCTGAGTAATTATTCTAAATAATTCATTTCTCGTTTACACTGGTATATGCAGAGCTGTGTCACCAAAACTTGTCACCTTGTTTAATCTAAACAATCACTAAGGAAGCTGTCGCAGTGATACTCTGGATTCGCACAGCTAAAATCCCCCTCCAGACATTTAGCTTTTTCGTGGTTTCCCTAAATGGCTTAAGAAAAATAGCTGGATCGGTCCCTTAAAATGGCCCTAATAGTTTTTCCTCCCCATCCTTTCCTAATATAAGCCAGTGCTCAGTATCTAAGGATCTGAAACCTTATGGCAGATCAAAACTATCCGGACCAGCATTCGAACGGAGAACCTATCCTATCAACCAGGAGTGCTAGGCATGCGTGTGATCTGTGACGTTTGGAAAGTAGGAGACAGATACTGGAAGACATAAAGATGTGAGGGCGGGTTGTGAGCTCTGTCTTGATAGCCTTCTCGTGTCCCAGGCATTGTCCAGCGCACAGCTTTCATTTGAGAAGAAGTTTCAGAATAGTTCACAGTTAACTGTAAAATGAAATATCCATTTTCGATCGCATAACTTCATTGCCGGAGGAACATTAAAGCTTAAATTGCTTCGTTCCAATGTCTGCCATTATTCTCCCAAAATCAAAATACAGTACAGGGCTACGACGTCTCCCTTCAGAAGATTATTCCGCTAACAGGACTGGTTTTGTTTTTCGTTTTCAGCCGTAGAAGTTCCTATAGAGTTTTGCACTTTTTACTTTCCTTTATCTCATCTATATGCTGAAATACACTCATTGAAGAAAAGTCGCAACACCAAGAAAGAGTTGTGCGACATAAAAGAAGTCGGTAGGAGTGTTTCTTTAACTAAAAGATAGTATCTGTTCAAATTTCCCGCCAGTCACGTAATAGTGGCGCTAGCAGGAAAAAAAGTTCAAATGGCTCTGAGCACTATGGGACTTAACAGCGGAGGTCATCAGTCCCCTTGAACTTAGAACTACCTAAACCTAACTAACCTAAGGACATCACATACATCCATGCCCGAGGCAGGATTCGAACCTGCGACCGTAGCGGTCGCGTGTTTCCAGACTGAAGCGCGTAGAACCGCTCGGCCACCGCGGCCGGCGCGCTAGTAGCGCCGCTATGAGAATGCTTATCATGTTTGCTTTAAATACACACTGCAACGGTCGTGAGGCTTAGTTGCTTTTGACATTGAATAGGTGGCTTGATGTTCGCAAGAATGCTTTTAAGATGACAAAGATGCCATTATCAAAACCTCACTGAGTTTTACCGAAGTTGTGTAATGTAATGGTCGCCTGGTCGTAGATATTGCTAATTGCTATAATCGCACTATTTCACTCCCATTTACGGAGCTTGTTAACACTTGATGTTAGGTTGGCGCCATTAAAATGCATTGTGTTGTGGTAATCGCTGCTACTTGTTGGATCGCTGCTGTCTCTCGATGCTGATGCTGGCTCTACATCTGGTTGTCCTGGGTTAAAAACATGAGGTCCCGTGTTTTTTATGTGCTTTTGATGATAAAGAATGAGCGAAACCAACAAATATGTAAACTTCAAATATTTATTACTCTGGTGGCCATCTTAATTCCACTGTCCACCAAAGACCATGACTCAACACAAAGTAGTACTTCCGTTACATGTTCTTTGCATTGTTTATCCACCTCAAACAATAACACACAAACACACTTTACCAAAGTGACATTCCGACTGCCTCTCGACCCTTCTTGCTGCTCCTATTTATAACATTGTCAAAGAACTACTGAAAAGAGATATAGTTTATAAGTCACATGTACATCTGTTATCATAATTTGTGCAGAAAAGTTATTAATTAGCATCGAGTGACATAATTTAACATGTTATTAAAATGACAGACAGATTTGTTGACTTGACAGAATAATTCTTTGTTACAAAAAGGCCGTTTTTTAGAAGTTTGTCAATTGACTTCTCTAATTTGCATAAATAAGTAAATAACATGAATTATTAAGAATTACATTGGTTTTCGTCTAAAATAGGATTGCTTACGCGAATACTGAGTGAAAACGCTCCTAGTGAACAAATAGGTTTCACTGGGTGATTTTTATTTAAGGAGATCCAAAATACCTAAGTTGTCCACTATTTTTCGTACTTCATATTAATTATTTAAGATGAACTTAGTGTTTTTACATGATGACATTTGCCGTATCAGTGATCAAGTGATATTAACTTTTGTGTGGGTCAGTTATTCAGTATAATTTAATGGGTTGACTGTTTATGGAGACATGTTATGCAATCATTGTTAACATACACAATACCTTTGCTATAATCATAAATACTCGTTAAACTGGTTGAATTTGGAGGGTATCGCATACTTCGGTACAGTAAAGCCTTTAATATGTTCCGTTACAGTAAAAGGCCTACGAGAAGCGGGGTGTTCCTTCTAGACGTTACAGAAAGACTTGGCACGAATGTTGCCACTGTACATGACTGCTGGCGGCGGTGGTCACGGGAATGCACTGTCGCAAGGAGACCGGGTTCCGGACGGCCACGTGGCACTACCGAGAGGGAGGACGATAATCTTCGGCGTATGAATCTCGTGCATCGTACTGCATCTGTGACCACAGTCTGAGAAGCATTTGGCACCGCAATGATACAAGGAACAGTTGCAAATCGATTACTTCGAGGACAGCTCGAAGCCAGACTCCCTGTAGCGCACACTCAACTGCCCAAAATTCCCAACCATTTTCGACTTCAGTGATGTCAAGCGAGAGCTATTTGGAGGGAAAGTTGGTCTGATTTGTTTTCTGATGAAGTTAATTCTACATAGGGGCCTGCGATGGCCGTGCGTTGGGTGGGAGGACAGTTGAGGGCCTGTAACCAACCTGTTTGCCTGCTAGACACACTGCACCTGCACCAGAAGGTATGGTCTAGGACAGGGGCGGGCAGGAGTCCTGCACGTGTGCGGTGCACTTGCACGCGTGCAGTTATCAGGTGTTCTGCGTGCACACAGGGGCAAGCTGGCCACCCGCTTACCTCCCCTCCCCACCATACCTTCTGTCCACTCCTTCCTCTGTAATGCGTTTTGTTTTTCTAGCTTGCTTTATTGAATGATGGAATAAGGTTAGCAGGAGTGCTTGAAATAAATCATGGTTTGAAAGAGTACCTATTAACTACGATACGTTTTATTTAATTATCACAGGTGGAGTTTACAATACGTTTAATATCTGGAACAAAATTTCTGCATACAGACAAACGCAAACAGTTACGTTAATTTTCATCACTTATGTTTGCTCTTAACCGAGGCTTATTAATTCAGCAAATGGTTTTCCAGCTCTCACTATATTAAGCGCAACTTTATAGCTTGCACGTACCGCTGGGCTATTATTGTTGTCGTCCTGAAAAATTGAAAACAGTGCTCCATAAAATGTTAAATCAGTTAGATGAGAGACATGACGGGAGAAAGTCGCAGATCTCTCGTGACAACGGCAACTAGGACAGATGCATCTAATATCGTCAGGTCGCTCTTCTTAAGCTCAGTCAATTTCCCCATCCGCTCAGAATCCGACAATAAATTGTACTCGTCCTTGTGAAATTTATTATAATGGCCTTCAATACTAAACTTCCGCTGGCCAACGAGAATACTGCCACATATTAAACATTTCGAATTGTCACGTCTTTGCACAAAGAAAAAATGATTCTCCCATTACTTTTTAAAAGATAGCAAATCTCCACGTCTCCGTTTCCTTGATTCACTCTGCATTTTCCGGTTCTTGAAATACAACGTTCACTACGTAGTGGTCGCTTCGGATCAACGTCCGCGGCTTAGCCTTGCACTACACTGCCGCAACCTGCCGGCTGTCGCCACTGCCCCATTCGACGATTGCACGCGAGCAGCACACGTGCAGCGCTGTGCGCTCACGAGCCGGGTGCAACGTTTGCCCGCCCCTGGTCTTGGATGTGATTTCGTATGACAGCAAGAGCACTCTTGTGGTTATTCCACGCACGCTGACTGCAAATGTGTGCGTCAGTCTGGTGATTGGAGTTGTAGTGCTGCCGTTCATGAACAGCATTCCAAGGTGGTTTTCCAACAGGATAACGCTGCTCCACATACCGCTGTTGTAACCCAAATGCTCTATAGCGTGTCGACATGTTGCCATGGCCTCCTCGATCACCAGATCTGTCACCAGTCATCAGACGATAGCTCCAGCGGCATTCGCAAATAGTGTTAACAGTCCCTGTATTCACCGACCAAGTGCAACAGGCATGGAGCTCCACCCCACAAAGCAACACCCGGCATCTGTACAACACAATACATCAACGTCTGCCTGCTTGCACTGAGCATTCTGTCGATTTCACCGGTTATTAATGCACCTGCATTTCACGCTTGTAACGGCTTATCTAACTCTTGCATTAACGCGTGATTTTGCAACGTTAATCACTAAAAACCAATGTATTCCTGAAATTTTACTGCTTTACGTTACTAATTTTTTGCTGTTGCTATATTTTCCGACAGCGAACTTCCTCTGATAGACTACCTAAGTCGTTTCTTTGGCTTTAATTTTTTTAATTAACTTCCATTTTTCCTCCAGTCGCGTATCACAATCAGCCTTGCTTAACCTTCCAGTCGCTCACTGCTTCTGAAATAACGAATGCAGGTAAATAATTTTTAATTTGATTTTTCTAAATCATGAAATTTTTTCCATTTGATTTTAATTATGCTCACTGCCTCCGCTATTACGATGTCAACTTTGGATGCTTTGCACACGAAAATGATCCCTAAGCCAAAATTGAAACAGTGGACATCATAATCAAAATTACAATCAATGATCGAAAATATCATTTAGAAATTTTTAATTTGTTGATGTTTAATCCCTAGAAGGCTATCTAGGTTTCTTGATTATTTTGATTTTAACTATATTTCATCATTAGCAGCTGATCTACGAAGTCTGTAATTGCATTAAAGTTTGTTTCACAGTTCAGCATTTGAATCCAAACCATTAGGCTACCGAGGCGAAATAGTCCATACACTTTTGGATTTTCCAGCGTTCACTACTTGTGTGATTTTAGGACTCAGCTGAAATGTTTCCAGGTTCACCCTCTTTTCCTATATCCACATACTCCGATAAAGCTGTCTTCTTTTCTTTTTTCACTATTCTATTCGCCTTCAATCACCATGAGATTTTTATTTCGCCCTGAACAACCAACTAAAATGTTTGTTCTGCTAAATGTTTTGAAGTGTCCTCTCTGTAGCACCAGGGCGTAAAGTTGTGAACCGTAAGTTCTTGTCGAACGAAGAATATCTCAGTAACAGCCTAAATTTGGTATCCAGTGCGTACGCAACACTGATGAACAGAGTGCAAACTTCTCAAAAAATTTAAACTGTGCAAGATCTTGGTTCGAGTTTAATTGAGGGTACAGCTGATGTATGTAATGAAGAGGAAGCTTTTACAGCAGCATAAACGTTACTGCAGAATAAAAGATTCATCGTGGATATTAAGCAGAAAAATTCTATGTTCCTCCATTCGACTAGCTGTGAAAAACTTTGTGTTTATGAATATTCCAGTAACTGTAACTCCAATATCTGATATTTTAGTCTGAATGTCACCCACTTTTTACTACAGTAGCTATACTATCTACAACTGGTCCCGATTTTATTTGTTTTCTTTTTCCCTAAAGATTATCCGACATTTTTACGCCAATAAATATTTATAATATGCTGTAGTCTATACTTTCAGAGTTCACTTGAGAACTAACTTTCCTCCAGAGTACTTTACAGGCACATTAGTCATGAAATGACTTTAAAAACAAAACGAAGTGCAATTTATCTGTAACGAACCACTAGGGAACGATGGTCTCTTATACTGAAATATTCACAAAATGTCCCCGAAAAATATCCTTTCGGTGGCGTTCGGGCAATGAAGGAAGGTCAATATATTAAAATACAATTACATGTCTGCTTTTATCAGGCTGTACATAGATTTCTGACTTGTTAGTTCTGAAATGGAAGCTGAGACGTGAAACATGTTTATTTGTGTTTTTCATGTACTGAAGTTGCGTACAACTATCGTTATCATTCAGGAGTAAATGGAACGATTTCCTATGTACATACCCTTTTCCGTATCTTCTCCTTGAAAAACTGTTCAAATAAGGAGAAGAGTTTCTCGAAGCCCGATGGAACATTAATCATATGGAATCCTTTCGGTCTCAGCGGGTAACCATCCTGTAAAGAAAAGAACAAAAAAAGAAAGAATATGAATAGTCTGAAGTACCACTGCAGTCTAATTTGCTATACTGCGGAGTGGGCAAGGTAAAACTGGCCCAGAAAATATTTCATGCACCTTAAGAAAGGCAAACTGCCCCAGGTGCTGATGATGTAAGTTGGGTTGCCTGTCTTTAGGTGTATGAAATGGTTTGGGCTCGGTTCGTTTTGCCCACCTTTCGTTACGTGAAGACTGAAACTGAGCTTGAAATTGGCATACTTCGTGCTTTAAATTGATTAATCTTTTACACTGTAGGTACCATAAGCACTAGAGGCTTGAAACTGCACTTTCTGTTGAAACCAAGAGATAAACCTAAAGATAAGTGCAGCTTAACAGCTTATTGCCGTGTAGTTAGGTATAGTTGAGGAGTGAGCAGAAAGAAAGAATATGCTAGTCATAAAATAAACAAATATTATGTGATGCCTACTAACTGATAAAATATCACCAGTGTCAATATGTAGTTTTAATAGTATTACAAGAAAAGAAGAAATTCAAGAAAGTAAATAGATTAAGGATTTGGTTGTAATGGAGAAATTATTTCTCATTTGCGGGAAGCCAAGAGAGTGAATAAATATTGCTAATCAAAACAATTTCAAGCGTTAGATATTCAAGCAAAATATTTTAAGCCCTAGACAGCGTCCATCAGTCTTGTACCAGAAAAGGGAATATGCATCAAACTTAAATTCATTTGCGTTGTTTTACTTTTCCAAATTATTCAACGACATTTAACAATAGACAACTGCTTGTCAGGGCTTAAATATTGATGACATATCTACACCTGAAGATGCGATTTTTAATCACAAGACTGGTCGTATTCCTATAAAGTTCACACACAGCTGAAAGCAGTTAATTTCAAAAACGTAAATAGTGAAGCTCATAAATACAGCACTTCTAAAAGAAGGAGAATACATATAATGGTAATTCAGTACCGATAAATAGAGACCTAAGAAGCTACAACACTCATTAGGAATGAAGAATTGTACACACTGGAAACCTTAGTCACTAATGTAAATAGTAAACTTAATAGGTAGAACAGAAAACAAGAAATACATTATTTCCAACCTACAGAAATGTAATCAGAATGAACGGAAATCGTAGTAAATATAACAACATACTTCACAAGTATCCAACATTTTCACCAAGCAATGAAATTTATGTTCTCAGAATGAACAGTTTCGGACTAAAGAAACAGTTTTCCAAACTTACATCCTGATGAGAAATGCAGGCTACTAATGACTACAAATTGAAAGAGAGTTTCAGAAACTGTTTATCGCAGAGGGCGTTCTAGAGGATAGGACACAAGCAGAAATAATTGAAATCTGCCACCTGATCTAATAACACAGAACTAAGCGAATGCAGAAAAAGGTGAATAAGAAAAATGTAGAAACGTTTGTAGAGGAAGCGAGGAAATATATCAGCATGTTACATTCTTTAGCACTAGGCATAATAATAAAAAAAATGCAGTTACAATAATGTGAGATTCGCGTGTATTTAATTGCTCCGCCTCCATAGAATAATTAACGGTATGTAATTATAGGGTAATGTTTGCGAGCTAACATCCCAAAGATGCTCGCGCTCACATGTGGTTCCTCTTCGTCGAAATGTCTTCGCTCAAACTCGTCTAGGGCTTGAACCACACGTGTCGCATTACACGCCCTAAATTAGACACTTTTGACGCTCTATTTAAATTGTCTGGCTGATGGTAAGTTTGTGAAATACAAAGTTAACATAACATACGAGGGCAGTTCAATAAGTAATGCAACACATTTTTTTTCTCGGCCAATTTTGGTTGAAAAAACCGAAAATTTCTTGTGGAATATTTTCAAACATTCCCTCTTCGTCTCGTATAGTTTCATTGACTTCCGACAGGTGGCAGCGCTGTACGGAGCTGTTAAAATAGCGTCTGTAACGGATGTGCGTTGCAAACAACCGGCAGTGATCGAGTTTCTTTTGGCGGAAAACCAGGGCATCTCAGATATTCATAGGCGCTTGCAGAATGTCTACTGTGATCTGGCAGTGGACAAAAGCACGGTGAGTCGTTGGGCAAAGCGTGTGTCATCATCGCCGCAAGGTCAAGCAAGACTGTCTGATCTCCCGCGTGCGGGCCGGCCGTGCACAGCTGTGCCTCCTGCAATGGCGGAGCGTGCGAACACACTCGTTCGAGATGATCGACGGATCACCATCAAACAACTCAGTGCTCAACTTGACATCTCTGTTGGTAGTGCTGTGACAATTGTTCACCAGTTGGGATATTCAAACGTTTGTTCCCGCTGGGTCCCTCGTTGTCTAACCGAACACCACAAAGAGCAAAGGAGAACCATCTGTGTGCAATTGCTTGCTCGTCATGTGGCTGAGGGTGACAATTTCTTGTCAAAGATTGTTACAGGCGATGAAACATGGGTTCATCACTTCGAACCTGAAACAAAACGGCAATCAATGGAGTGGCGCCACACCCACTCCCCTACCAAGAAAAAGTTTAAAGCCATACCCTCAGCCGGTAAAGTCATGGTTATAGTCTTCTGGGACGCTGAAGGGGTTATTCTGTTCGATGTCCTTCCCCATGGTCAAACGATCAACTCTGAAGTGTATTGTGCTACTCTTCAGAAATTGAAGAAACGACTTCAGCGTGTTAGTAGGCACAAAAATCTGAACGAACTTCTCCTTCTTCATGACAACGCAAGACCTCACACAAGTCTTCGCACCCGAGAGGAGCTCACAAAACTTCAGTGGACTGTTCTTCCTCATGCACCCTACAGCCCCGATCTCGCACCGTCGGATTTCCATATGTTTGGCCCAATGAAGGACGCAATCAGTGGGAGGCACTACGCGGATGATGAAGAAGTTATTGATGCAGTACGACGTTGGCTCCGACATCGACCAGTGGAATGGTACCGTGCAGGCATACAGGCCCTCATTTCAAGGTGGCGTAAGGCCGTAGCATTGAATGGAGATTACGTTGAAAAATAGTGTTGTGTAGCTAAAAGATTGGAGAATAACCTGGTGTATTTCAATGCTGAATAAAACAACCCTTGTTTCAGAAAAAAATGTGTTGCATTACTTATTGAACTGCCCTCGTATTATAACAGTAATAATAATATCGGGAACTAACTTAACGGCCCATAAATGGTGTAGGCCTCACAGTTGCGATTTGGTTTGAATAATGTTTATCCAGAAAGCAAACTAGTAGCGAAAGTGGTAGTACTTAGAGTTACTGTTACACTCGAGCGCATATCAATTTGACACAGTTGGATCATTCACAATCTCATCGTTAGTTAAAAGTCAACACTCCACCTCGTTAACTACGCGAAAAGTAAGAGTTCACACCGGGCGCGCGGCTGCTCACCGCTCAGAGGCCAAGTCCCGCGATACCACACAACGCGAAAGTTTCTAAGTCGTTTAACTTCCTAGCTGCCTAGGAACCGACCGTCCGCTTTCGCGTCTGCATTCGAACTGTACCCTTTGGTGTCTCCATCCGAACTGTCCCTCTGCCTGTCCCCGGGCGCGTTTCCCGCGAGGAATGTCCCCGCTCAACTGACTAGGGCAGTTCACTTTCCTGAAGCCGTCCATTTGATTGGCTACAGCTTATTCTACATTATTTTACGTTTTAACATATTTAAATAATGAAAGATTGACCACTTCCACGTTTTAAATGAAGTAGCAATAATATCCATTGTTAATTTTTTTTACATAAAACCAATACAATTTCCTTCTTAACTTTGAATGTTACGGCCAGTAGCCTTGGTCCAATGTGCTTTCTGATAAATAAATAAAGAACAGAAGTAACTATCATGCACTAAACTTTACAACAAATATTCTGTTACCTAATGATTCAGTAAGATGTCATGCTGTCATCGTTCAATGTGTTTTGTGTGGGGGAAATGATGATCTGATGCTTAACTGAAAATACTGATAATTTAAATTTACTACATCTTTTAAACAAATAAAGCACAGAGTTGATATTTAGAACATTTGTCATTTTAATGATGCGCTTCTATATGAAATGTCGATCGTTAAGATCGACCAAAGCGTTCAGATTTTAGCATTCAGGTCGTTGTTACAAAATTCGTTAATTCACTTTAACAGCAAATCCTAAACTATTATACATATGATCAATATTCAAGTTTTATTGGGAGCACCATGAAAATCTTTTGGAGGATGGCAGATTAAAATTACAGTCGCTTCATTCCCTGAATAGCTACAGAATTACATAGTTCTCATAAATGTTTCCATTTATGGCCGATCTTACGTCCGTCATATTTAACACTGCTACTTTGGCCACAAAAGCCTTCTACTGGGTTTCCCTATGACGTAGTTTCTAGTCTGTCTCACTCGCACACTGCAGCGTTTAGGCCTCAATAGACAATAGACGCCTGTGAATCTCCCCATCTCGTGGTGAATCTGCGCCCTTTGTGGCACGTGGTACCGGACGGCAGGGTTCGTTTCACAATTCCTGTAGGCTGGCTCTTTCGGCCATATATTGAGAGCGCAATTCTTGTTAACTCACATATTTAGATATGTTTGATACATTTAGTAAAATAACGTAGTTAAACAACGTAACTAAGGTTATTGGGTATTTTTGACATGGAGGAAGGTCATTTCCGTGTCACGTGCTTCTGAGCATACATGCTAGGTCCGTATTAGATTTTTAATTTAAAATGTTATATGGTGTCGCGTCACCATCCATTAGTTTTTGGTACGATTTAAGTTAGAATTGGGTGGTTTTTGAGTAAGGGATTTATTATCTGGAAATATTTAATTTTAGGACGTATTGTGACTTACAGCATGAGTAAGCCCTAATCAAGTAATTAATGTCATTCTTCCAGTATCTGATATTAGTTCAGACTGCCTATTGGTTTGTATTCTTGCCTGTTTAACGTAGCATTTAGTTGGAATATATTTTCTGTTGTTATAAGTCTGGTCAGGTTAGTTTTCCAAAATTGAACTTTTAAGCCCAACCTGTAATATCAACTGCCTTTTTGACCTGTTACATGTAATTATCCAAGAATGGAAATAGCATTGGGGTAATTACTTTAGACTTCAAAATCGTATTTTAGACTTAAATTTGACCGACACGTGTACATGGAGAGTATGTTTTACATTTGTTCTCATATTCAATAATAAATTTACCTGTCAGTTTAGCAGGCCACATGTGTTAAGGCATGAAAATAATATTGGGGTACTTCCTTCAGAGTCTGCACTCATACTTTAGATACCAATTTGATGTAAACATAGCATTTTTTGAGTTGCTGATGTATTTTTGCACACATTTTGGACGTGAAAAGAAAAACGATACTTGACAACCATCATCGATGTGCAAAAAAAAATTAATTTGAAGGCGTCACTGTAATGTCTAAGTGCCTGATATCAGACGAGTTTTTGATGTAATAAAACTGCTTGATCTCGTCGACAAGCACACCTTAAGCCGAAATGCCGATGTGTGTTCTGCAATGTGGCATGTACTATGTCATGTTTAGATGACTAGATGGGAGGCTTGTTGGAACAAGCAAATTGCTCAGTCAGAAAATTCAGTCTTGGAAATGTTCAGTGCGCATGTGTGTCATATTACACTGACTGGAAGTCACATAAAACAAGACTTGTAGGGATAAGCAAAATGCTCAGTCAGTCTTACCTATGCCTGTCTGCCATGTGACACCTGACAAACATCGTAGAACAATGATGCGGAAAACGAATAATTTGAGGCTGCATTCGTACTTTACACGCATGCAAGTGCTGCTTTACACAGTTTCAGCATATACATGAAGCAAAAAATTCGAATATTTTTGAGCACCATGTAAAACACGTTTTATTACTGTAATTTCCACCCATTGGATAATGTTTTGGCTGTATACTCGTATAGTGCAATAAAAGTTCAAAGAATTTGGATATGTTCAAGCACAGCCAGAAACACTGCAAGTTACACCATATAAGTATTGTTTTGGATGATCACAGCACCAAAAATGTAGAGAGCTCAAATACTTTTGAGCATGGTTAAAAAACTGCAATTTACACCCTATATCTGGCTTCGTGAGTGATAAGTTTCGAAAATTGCTCGAAATAAAAAAAGGAAGCAATTCAGATAATTCGGATACTTTTAGGCATGACCCTTTCTGACTGGTTGTCGTTTTAGTATGACATTTTTACAAATCATTTTAATACATCACTGTGACTTCTGTAGAGGAGGGGAGGGGGCGTCAGGTGCAAAACACAACTGGACTAGTTGGTTTTTGTAAAATTTATTTTATTTATTTGTTTGTTGAAACTACGTTCTAATTATTGGGAAGGCTCAATTTAAAACTACACTGTGATTGTCTGGAGAGGAGAAAAGGCTGTTGAAACTTGACGACATCATGGGGGAGTGGAGGGGGAACCTGATTTAATCATAAATGTAAACGAGGAGTCCATAAAATTCAGTGTTAACAAAGTGCACCAAAGTTGCCATTACCAATAATACTACCATCAAATAAAATTTTTGTCTCCTTTAACCAGATGGAATGATTTCTTTATCTCATCATACTTTTTCAAATCTTTCATCTGCGAATCTATTAGGCATATAAATGCTTGCGGTTGTGGTGGGCGTTAACTTTGTGTCCACATTGACTACGACGTTGTGTTCACAACAGCGTTCATAGTAGCTGGCCAGCATTCCTATTCTCTTACTCATTACTACTCGCGCATTTCGTATTTTATTTTGTGTTTATAACCCTTTACTCACCTATCCACCTGAATAGCCGCTCCTGTTAGCACGTCACTTCTGAGATCCAGGGAGACGCGCTGGCCATGAATCGAATCCTCCAAGCAGATTAACTATGAGTGTCGGTGTGTCAGCCAGCATGGATGTGGCTTTTAGGCGCTTTCCCACATCTCACCAGAATCCTCTGGTAGGTAGCCACATCCCTGCTGAGTTACAACCATTCGCAAACATTTCGGCAAATGGATAACAGTAGACGCAGACAGATGGAGTACACGAAATCGATTCCTGGAAAGGGGGGCGGGTGGTGGATGGTGCTGCTAGGAAAGACATCCAGCCACCCTCTAACACTAACTAAAGTGCCAGCTCCTTGAAGATACAGTAGAAAGGCCACGAAAAAGAAGGACTCTTCGCTCACTTGACCAGAAGACCTCTTCTTTCTGCCATCTCACATCAATAATTAGGGCTATATCTAGCTTCAACCTAGAAGTATTCACTTTCATAATTCTCTGTGTTATCTACGTGATTAAAAGATCCAGTATTCCATGCCCTAACATATAGAACATTGTTTTCCTGATGACAATTTCCTTTTTAGTAGTTTCTGCTTGGAGATCCGAATGATGATCTTTTTCACCAACGAAATAATTTACCGTATGAGACCTGTGGCATACGGATAGCGCCTCTGACTAGTAATCAAATTGTCCTCAGTCCTGGGCTCGAAACCCGCCAATGCTTAAATTCTGGACAATGATCATGAGCAATGGTGGCAAAAGACTTACGGCATAAGAAGTCACCTCCATTCCGCCAATGGCCTTGTCAAAGAGGGTGGAGGAGAGGACAGAGCTTCAGCGCACTCTCTTGCCCTTGGGGTGGGAAACTGCCTCTAAAAGGTGGAAGGACCAGCAATTTGAATCCGCGCCAGACGTCATGGACGTCGAAGACCCATGGAGGTCTCTGCACCATCGCGCCGTAAGCTGTGGCGGCGCGCGCCTCCTGGCCCGCTTTTAGTGTGGGGGCGCCACAGTGGAACACGTGGTTGCGGCGGCCAATAGCGGCGCCCCTGATAGCGTACGTAAGCGCCTGCCTCTCGCTCAGCCTGCCAGTTTAGTCACCCGTACGTCGGCTGACACCTCGCCTTACGTTAGACACTTTACATCCTTGTTCTGTGGATGTGTTTGTTTCCTTGTGACTCCGTTGTTCGATCTTCTTCTTGTTCGTTCTGTCCTTCGTTGGTCGTGTCCGTCCTCTCCCGTTGTGTTGTTGTTCGCGGGCCTCTGAGCGGGTCCTGCCGCGCTTTCCGTCATTGCTACCTCGCGACCGTCCCGGTCGCAGTTACAACAGCGTCAAAGACAGATAGAGTGTATGCACAGGACATGTCACCTGTAGTTGAAAAACTGTCATGATGATCTCATCATTGGCAAAATGTTGCGGACTAGATCCCATTCGGATCTTCAGAAGGGGGCTACCAAGGTGGAGCTGCCCATGAGAAAAAAATCGAGCCACCAGCGAAAGGATAACGTTCTATGGGTGGGGGTGTGTAATGTCAGAAGTCTTAAGATGCTAGGGAGCCAGAAAATCTAAAAAGGAAAATGCTGAGGCTGTTTATAGGTATGGTAGGGTTCAGTGAAGTGAAATCTAAAAAAGACAAGAATTTTTGGTCAGATGAGTAAAGGGTAATATCAACAGCAGCAGAAAATGGTATAACGGGAGTAGGATTTGTTACGAATAGGTTGGCAGGGCAGAGAGTGTGTTACAGCGAACAGTTCAGTAATAGGATTGTTCTTGTCAGAATCGATGGCAGACCAACACCGACAACGATATTTCAGGTATACATACCGATATCGCAAGCAGAAGATAAAGAGACAGAGAAAATATATGAGGATATTGGATTGGTAATAACAGTGCGTAAAGGGAGATGAAAGTCTAATAGTCATGGGCGACTTGAATGCTGTTATTGGAGAAAGAGTGGAAGAAAGGGTTATAGGACAATATGGTCTTGGTAATAGGAATGAGAGAGGGGAGAGATTAGTTGAGTTCTGTAATAAACTTCAACTACTAATAGCGAATACTCTGTTCAAGAATCACAAGAGGAGGAAGTATACTCGGAAAAGGATGGGAGATTCGGGAAGATTTTTCAGTTAGAGTACATCATGATCAGGCAAAGATTCCGAAACCAGGTATTCGATTGTAAGGCGTACCCAGAAGCAGATATAGACTCAGACCACATTTGAGTAATGATGAAGGGTAGGCTGAAGAGATATCACATACGGAAATAATAAAGACTGAAGAGAATGGCCTGAAATTATCTGAGGGTGTAGATACTGGAATAAGGAATAGCTCGGTGGGCAATACAGTTGTCGAGGAATCGACATCTCTAAAAAGAGAAATCACGAAAGTTGGAAAGAAAAACACATGTGCAAGAAAAGAACCTGCGAGGAAGCTGTGGGTCACGGAAGAAATACTTCAGTTGAGCAAGGGAAGAAGGAAATACCAAAACGTTCAAAGAAATTCATGGATATAAAAATAAATAGAAAATGCAAGAAAGCTAAGGCGAAATGGCTGCATGAAAAAATGTGATGAAATTGAAAAAGAAATGATTGTCGGAAGGACTGAGTCAGCATAAAAAGAAGTCAAAACAAAAAATGGTTGGCTCTGAGCACTATGGGACTCAACTGCTGTGGTCATAAGTCCCCTAGAACTTAGAACTACTTAAACCTAACTAACCTAAGGACATCACATACATCCATGCCCGAGGCAGGATTCGAACCTGCGACCGTAGCAGCCCCGCGGTTCCGGACTGCAGCGCCTTCAACCGCTCGGCCACTCCGGCCGGCAAGTCAAAACAACCTTCGATGAAATAAAAAGCAATGACGGTAACATTAAGAGTGCAATGGCAGTTCCACAGTTAAATGCAGCGGAAAGAGCGAATAGGTGGAAAGAAAGGGGGGGGGGGGGGACTTGTCTGATGGCGTGATAGATGAAGAAATAGGACTCGGTAAGAAGAGATAGGGGATCGAAACAGAATTTAAAAGAGCTTTAGAAGACTTAAGATCAAATAAGGTAGAGGATACAGGTAACATTCCACTGGAATATCTAAAGTCATGGGGGAAGTGATAACAAAACGACAATTCGCGTTAGTGTTTAGAATGTATGAGGCTGGCGATATAGCATCAGAGTTGTGGGAAAGCATTACCCATGCAATTCCGATGATAGAAAGAGGCAACAAGGGCGAGAGTTATCGCACAATCAGCTTAACAATCATGCATCCAAGTTGCCGACAAGATCAGTCTACAGAAGACTGGAAAAGAAAGTTAACGATCAGTTAAATGGCCATCAGTCTATCTTTAGGAAAGGAAAGGTGGCAAAGGGGCAGTTCTGAGGTTGCAATTGATAATGGAAGCAGACTGAAGAAAAATTAAGAGACGTTCATAGGATTTGTTGTCCTGAAAGAAGCTTTCGACAATGTAAAATAGTGCAAGGTATTCGAAATTCTGAGAAAAATAGGGGTAAGTTATAAGAAAGACGGATAATGTACAGTATGTAAAAGAACCAAGAGCGAATAATAAGACTGGACTAGAAGGAACAAAGTGCTGGATTAAAAATAGTATAAGACAGGGATGTAGTCTTTCGTCCCTACTATTCAGTCTATACAAGGAAGACGCAATGACGGAAATAAAAGAAGGGTTCAAGAGTGGGATTCAGAGTGAAGGGATATCGGCGATAAGATTCGCTGACGACATTGCTATCCTCAGTCAAAATAAATAAGAATTACGGGATCTATTCAATGGAACGAATAGTCTAATGAGAACAGAGTATTAAGTGAGAGTAAATCGAAGAAAGACGAAAGTAATGAGAAATAGCAAAAATGAGAATACCGAGAAACTTGACATCAGAACTGGTAATCGCGAACTACATGAAGTTAAGACATTCTGCACCCAGGCAGCAAAATAACCTGTGACGGACGAACAAAGAGGACATAACAAGCAGGCTAGCACCGGACAATAGGGAATTCTAGGCCAATAGAAGTCTGCTAGTTTCAAACATAGGCCTTAATTAGAACAAGAAATTCCTGAGAAAGTACATTTGGAGTACAGCATTGAACGGTAGTGAAACACGGACTGGGGAAAACTGGAACAGAAGAGAATCGAAATATTTGAAATATGGTGCTACAGAAGAATGTTGAAAATTAGTGGAGTGATGAAGTAAGGAATGAGGAGGTTCTGCGCAGAATCGGACAATATATGGAAAACACTGGCAAAAAGAGGGGAGGATGACAAGACATCTGTTAAGACATCAGGGAATAACTTCCATCGTACTAGAGGGAGCAGTAGGGGGTAAAAACTGTAAAGTAAGACAGAGATTGGAATACGTCCAGCAAATGAAAGTACTCAGAAGACTAACGGGTAAAAAAAAATCATGATTCCATCATTATGCTGTAGTACAATAGTGCTACACACTATAAAGGATGTTGCAGTGTGACAGACCAACAGTGTGAATCGCGAAGGAACCAGACGCCAACCAACAGCGTGCATGGGGGTCATCGAGCTTGCAGTTAACCTGTTTAGTATTTTCGTATTGTGTTCTAGATTAGCAAATAGCGCGAAAAGTACCTGGAAGCAAGTGGTGATACGCTTCATCTGCCAAGGCGTCCAGGAGAGGAAATGGGCCATGGTGGTACCCTGGAAATCCTGAATGGTGACCTCCCCGCAGATGACGGTCGCGTCGTCCTCGTGCAGCGTCGCATCGGCGTTCATGAAGTTCACCCTGCTGACGTCCTCCGCTGACAGAGATCCAGGGGCCAGGAGGCGGGGCCTCCAGATGATAACGCGGCGGCCCTCTGGCGATCTCCGAGGCAGCTCCACCACTACCCTGACATTGGGAACGCAACACACTAGAGCGAGACTCAGGAGTGATAAGAACTTGCACAGAGGCAGGATGTCCCACAGTAATTACAGCTAATCTGAGCAAGCAATGAGATCTACGTTGCGATTACCTAATCGTTCTAATGGCTCTGAGCACTATGGGACTTAACTGCTGCGGTCATCAGTCCCCTAGAACTTAGAACTACTTAAACCTAACTAACCTAAAGACATCACACACATCCATGCCCGAGGCAGGATTTGAACCTGCGACCGTAGCAGCAGTTCGGTTCCGGACTGAAGCGCCTAGAACCGCTCGGCCACAGCGGCCGCCGGAATTTCTCATTCGCAGCCAAATGATTCAGTGTAGCAACAACGGTTATGAACATATCATAAGCTGTACGTCTCGGAACAAGTGTCATGCTTTCTCGGTAACTGTCAGCGAATGCGTATACATCACAACCAGTCTCCGACCGAACACTGCGAAGGGAACTGAATGCAATAGATATCTGGCGTCGGACACCTCGCAAAACGCCATTCGTTATAGCGCCATAAAGAAGTGCATATTCAATGGGCCCTAACAGCGGAAAAAATTGGACTGTAGCTGACTGAGAGAGCGTAGTGTGGTCCAAAGAATAGAGATTTTGCATCTTGTCATGTTATACAAGGCGTCGAGATCACCTACGGTCCAATGAGATGTTCAAACCATGGTGTGTTTAGGATGTAGTTCAGGATTGAGGTGATTGTGTTAAGGGTTTTGAGTGATTGTAGTACCATGACTTGGACCCACTCATCCAGATTACTATGAAGAGAACATTAATAGAGTTGAGTGTTCTCGGGGACCAAGTTTTGAACTTTCTTCCACATCTTCCTGATGAGTACTCTAGGGTCATTCTCGTCTTCAAAGATGGGCAATAACTGCCTACCAAGGCTTTAGTAGCTGTTTTACGGTAAGAACGTGAGGTCTCGTTGATGGTTAATAATTTTTTGTCCAAAGTTCCTGTTTGGTCAACGAGCATCCAGTCGCAGTGCTGCGATCTGTATTGGCTGTTCTTCGGCTCTCAGGGTTAGCATACCTTTACCAGTACTTGGAATGCTTTTTGTCTTGCTTTTAATAAAGAGCGCTGTGCGGACAATGCTACAACACTAAGTCACTACCGAGGGTGAACATGAATAAAATCGAAAAATTGCAGGAACGGATTCTTGACTTGAAATGGAGGAAAAAAGGTCTTATGAACATGTGGTCGGAAATGGATCGTTGCCACTGTAGAAGGCACTGATGAATGCCAATTGCTCTGACTACATACCGTTTGTTCCTTGTGTACTGAAGGCTGTGTGATTGACGCAGTGTACTGTAAGGAGTAGAACGGTCCGGTGTTGCTGTCGGGAACAAGCCGAGACCGTGTTTGTGGACGGCCAAGCAGATGGAAACGGTCGAGGGGCAACACGGCTGTACCAAAGCAAGTACCCTCATAGGCACCAACCACATCTCACAAGAATGTGTTATCATGGGTCCTTTCACTGCAGTTTGTCGGTTGTATCTGAAGAATACTTTACAGTGATCGCTATATACAACTTATATTTTGATCTATATTTTTACTGTATTTCTTGTTTTGAGTATTTGACCATCTTCATTCATTACATATTTTTGATAATTGAACACCTAGGTACACTACCAATCAAAAGTTTTCGATCGCCTATCACGAGTATTGATTTGTGGATAAAATAGGGCTTTAGTTTTGAATGTTGTATGCCGACTCCATTCTGGTAATAAAAAAGTATAAGCATGTAAAGACTAAGTGCCTCTGTTGTATATTTGACTGATGGTTCGTATAGAGGGGCGCAGAAGATTACCCTCAACAACACTGATGTGCCATTACCTAAGGTGATTCCATTCGAATCAGCTTCATTCCTTCTTCTGTGCCGGCCGGTGTGGGCAAGAGGTTCTAGGTGCTTCAGTCTGGAACCGCGCGGCCGCTACGGTCGCAGGTTCGAATTCTGCCTCGGGCATGGATGTGTGTGACGTCCTTAGGTTAGTTAGGTTTAAGTAGTTCTAAGTTCTAGGGGACTGATGACCTTAGAAGTTAAGTCCCGTCGTGCTCAGAGCCATTTGAACCATTTGAGCCTTCTGCTGTCTGTGCAGTAACCAGTTTGCATTAGCCTGAAGTACCGGGCGGTTATAATTAAACTTTCCTTATTTAACATGTTATAACACGGAAACTAATTACCGTACGAGTAACAAACGTGACAGCATTAATGTCCAGAATATGAGGTACATGATTTCCATACGCCACCGTCCAGTTCTATGGCCACCACGTGCCGTGATCAGTCATCGTGATTCATAGCCCCACACACTTGACTAGTCGCAGTGCACTTGGTGGCGTGTCAACATGAGCTTGGTCAAAAGGAGCAGGGCGTTATCGGTGAAGCGTTATTATCAAAACAAAAGTAATGCTGCAGCTCAGCTTCGGGAATACCGCCGGCTGAAAGGTTTTTGGAGGGGCTCTCTTTCTCCATCTGCTGTGCGGAGCATCATGTAGAAGTTCGAATCAACTGGGGAACTGGGCGTCGCTCCGGGAAGAGGCCAACGACCGGTTGCACCACAGGTGGTTGATGAAATCGTGGTTGCCATGGGAGACAACGCTGCGCGCAATTCTCGATCGTCAGGCAGAGAGCGTGGTGTGTCGCAATAGTTGAACGTCCCGTGGTTCTCAGTACGGAAGGTGCTTCGAACCATTCTCAAATGATATCCGTACAAGATCCACATCGTACAGCAGCTTGCACCACAGGACTCACAACAACGTGTTGACTTCGCCCTCCACTTCCTCGCAAAGATTGAAGTCGACGAGTGCTGGCCCTGGACTATCCTATGGACAGACGAACCTCATTTTCCTCTGACGGATGGGGAGAACACACAGCACGGCCGAGTGTGGGGATCTTCACCTCCAGTCACAGTGCATGAAGTTCCTCTGTATGGTGAATGTGTCGTATGGTGTGGCCTCACAGCTACGTTCCCCATTGGCCCATTCTGTTTTGAACAGGTTGGCGCTCGAGGACCAAAGACGTACAGTATGAGTGGCCAGCGTTACTATCCCATGCTTCGTCGGCGTGTCATACCCGCCCTGCAGGTGAGAGACCCATTCAACTCAATGGTTTTCTTCGAGGATGGGGCCCCACCGCACATCGCCCATGAAGTTCACCTCCTTCTCCGAAACACCTTCGGAAACGATCGAATTATCGTTTCCAAATGCTTGGCTGGCATGATCACCTGATCTCACTCGCTGTGATTTCTGGTTGTGGCGCTGCCTGCAGAAAAGAGTTTACCAGGGACACATTCACACATGTGCTGACCTGAAGCGCAGCATTTCAAGAGAGGTAGCCAGCATACCTACGGACAGGCTTCGTTCTGCTGTGCAGAATGCAATCCTGATCTTTCAGAGTCTTCTGGACACCATGGGCGCCATATTGAGCTCCTTTTGTAGCAGTACGATGTGCCGTAGGAGCACATTGAAAGTGTTTCCATTGAATTGATTCTGCATTATATCTCCTTCCCATGTCCTTGTCATTAATGCTACCAAGTGTGGGCCTCGTACGGTAATTAGTTTCCATGTTATAACATGTTAAATAGGGAAAGTTTAATAATAACCACCCGGTATATTCATGCTAGTCAAAAGTGATGAACACTTATATGAAACCTTCATCTATCGTTTATGTGCATTGAATGCAGAATATTTTTGGTTTTATTTTGACTGACTACCACTGTGGTTACAGCGCAACCGTTCAGAGCTAAGTGAGACGAGTTTTTTAGGCTTCTTGACTAACCATATTTTTATTTTGGCTACGTTTTCGTCAAGGTCGTCAGCAGTTTTCCGTTGTCATTCGTTTGGCAACTTAATTGCCACGCTAGTTCACTGCACTTATGTCATTACTGCACGGCATTCAGTCGTTTTTGGTATAGCTCCATAATCAGTATCGTACTTGCTTTATTCCCAACCAGGATAGGTTTCTTAGGCACTTCACAGTCAACATAAAGGAAGGAAGGAAAAAAGGGAGGAAAATGAGAGTTTAACGTCCCGTTTTGGACGAGATCATGAGACACGCAATCTAAGCTACGACTGGAGAAGGCTCAGAAGTAAATAGGCCGTGTCATTTTTAAAGAAGCACCTAAATATAACTTTCTTGGCTGGTGCCTGAACCTGTGTTGTCAAAGTCGAGTGTGTTAATCAATGCGTCATCTCAATCGGCTCCGAAAATATTGCGCTCTCCTTACACGTCAGCGATTCGTCCGCAGAAGCTAGCGACGACAATTTGTCTGTCTAGCGGTTTCGTACGATTCTTGTCACATTACGCAGACTAACTACTTATTTCATGGATCGATGTTTTCACTTAACTGATCATTTATTTTGGAATGTTAAGTATGGACATACGGGGTAGAGTAAATCGTTCTTATTCGTTTTTACTAAATGTAGCGCATTTACTACATCGGCAAAATAGAATACATGAAAACAGAGCACAAAAAAGTAATCAATGATACTTACCCTGAAGACAGATATTTCTGGGCTTCTGGTGAAAATGGATCCCGGTTGATGAATATATCTGGAAGGGCGGACCGTAGCGTATAGAACATATCCAGCTTCTGCTTCGTCTTCTCCAAGGAGAACTTGCAGCCACGCAGGAACGTCAAAATCCACTGGTCATCTGGAAAAGAAAAACCCTGTCATGAACGCCAATACCGTGGATACTAACACGATTGTAGGAAACATGGGAGTTGCGAGAGTGTTATGAGAAAAAATTTCTGATCTGTTGAGTTTACATATAATGAGCTGAAATTGATATGCAATCCACGATATCGCTATATATAAGAGGCCGTGTTCTGACTGACTGACTCAACATAGCCCAGTCGAAACCGCTAAGGACAGAAACTTGAAATTTGGTGATGGTGTGGATGCTATACGTCATTTGAGAACGGATTTTTCAAAATTCCAACCCTAAGGGGTTGATATAGGGGACGAAGAATTTTTTGAAAAAGTTTCTATGAAAGCAATTTTGAAGCTAGACCGATGAAAACTGGTATTTGGTTTCTCAGTCAGAAATGAGGAAATATGTGTGATTCTTGTGTTTCTCCCGGCGTATTTGATAATCAAAATATCCACGGGTGTACTGCCGGTCTACAGTGTCCAACGGGCACTATATTTCGGCGATCATACATGTCGCCATCATCAGGTGAACTGACGGACTGAGCTCCTGTGAACGCGCCGGCACGGAGATCCGTACGCTATGGCTGCTCAGTGGGAACTGGGTTCGGTCGCGGCGGCGGCCGATTTAAATACCCTCCGCCCGCGGCACGCTCCATCCGCTGCCCGCGCCCCGCGCCACGGTCGCGCGGTGGAACAGATTGCGACGGCGTCTGAGATGACGTCGGAGTGATGGCTCTGTCCGCCGTGGTCGTCGATTTACTCTTGATTAACCCAATCGCTGGTTCCCAAGCCTTGCTAAGATTATAGCCACAGTCACGGTTTATGAGGTCGACATTGGTGCGAATTTCGATGGTCTCTCTAACAACGCTGTGCCAGTATCTCGACGTCTGTACCAGAATCCTCGTGCGTTCGTACTCCATAGCGTGATTTTCCGACAGACAATTTTCAGCGACCGCCGACTTGCTCGGATACATCAGTCGTCACGGTTTATGAGGTCGTCATTGGTGCGAATTTCGATGGCCTCTCTAACAACGCTGTCCCAGTATCTCGACGTCTGTACCAGAATCCTCGTGCGTTCATACTCCATAGCGTGATTTAAACGCCTTGATAGCTTCAGGTTGGACGAGTCAGATATCATGGTGAGTGTTGACGTCGTTCCCTTGTTTACGAGGGTACCCCTGTGAGACTCACTAGAATTGATTTGTCGAAGTTTGACGAGAAGACCACTGAACTTTTGAGGCATGTCTTGACTTCCACGTATTTTCTTTTTAATGGAGAATACTACGAACAAACGGAGGGAGTCGCCATGTAGCCCACTCTCACCGGTGGTAGCGAATTTGTACATGGAGAACTTCGAGGAGGAAGCCCTGTCGTCATCCGAATGGAAACCTATATGCTTTTTCCGTTACGTGGACGACACGTTCGTCATCTGGCCACATCGTATGGACAAACTCCTTGACTTCCTTACACATCTAAACTCCATACACCCCAACATCAAATTCACTATGGAGACTGAAACAGAGGCTAAATTACCTTTCCTTGACGTCTTGGCAAGAGAAAGGCTGACGGCACCCTAGGTCATGGGGTGTATCGGAAGACAACGCACACTGATCTGTATTTGCACGCAGACAGCTGCCACCACCCTTCACAGAGGAATGGGGTACTTAAAACTCTAGTACATAGGGCGCGCACTATCTCTGACGCAGAGAGTCTACCCCAGGAATTGGAACATCTGAGAACTGTATTTCGAAAAAATGGGTACTCAGAGTGGCAGATTCAACGTGCTCTCCGCCCTACCCCTACAGCACAACCTGTGGAGATGAATGAAATCACGAGGGAGGAGGTAGGCACTGCGTTTATTCCTTATACAGGCGCACTCTCGGGGAAAATCGCCCGCATTTTGAAGAAACATCGGGTCGGAACTGTGTTTTGTCCTCCGAATAAAACTCGTACACTGGTGGGGAGCGCCAAAGAAGACCTCGGTTTGAGAAGGCCGGCGTGTACCAGATTCCGTGTCAATGTGGCAAGTCGTATATTGGTCAGACAATGCGTACCGTCGAGGATCGATGCCGTGAACACCAGAGGCACACTCGACTGATGTATCCGAGCAAGTCGGCGGTCCCTGAACATTGTTTGTCGGAAAATCACGCTATGGAGTATGAACGCACGAGGATTCTGGTACAGACGTCGAGATACTGGAACAGCGTTGTTAGAGAGGCTATCGAAATTCGCACCAATGTCGACCTCATAAACCGTGACTGTGGCTATAATCTTAGCAAGGCTAGGGAACCAGCGATTGGGTTAATCAAGAGTAAATCGAGCAAACGTATAGTTGTGACGACCTCGGCGGACAGAGCCATCACTCCGACGTCATCTCAGACGCCGTCGCAATCTGTTCCACCGCGCGACCGTGGCGCGGGGCGCGGGCAGCGGAGGGAGCGCGGGCGGGCGGAGGGTATTTAAATCGGCCACCGCCGCGACCGAACCCAGTTCCCTCTGAGCAGCCATAGCGTACAGATCTCCGTGCCGGCACGTTCACAGGAACTCAGTCCGTCAGTTCACCTGATGATGGCGACATGTATGATCGCCGAAATATTGTGCCCGTTGGACACTGTAGACCGGCAGTACACCCGTGGATATTTTAATTAGGAAATATGTGTGTGAGCATTTCTGGAAATTTGACCCTATGGAGGTTAAGTATTTGGTAAAAGCTTTTTATGTACACTGGTATTTGACTTCCTGGTTGCAAATAGAAGAAAAATACGTGTTTCAGTGTTTTCGGAAATTGCGGCCCTACGAGGGTGCAATATGAGATGAGGTTTCTTATGAAAATGTTTTATTATGAAAACATTTTTAACGCTGAATCTATGAAAAGTTAAATTTGGTTTCCCACTTAGAAATAAAGAAATACATGTTTCATTGTTTTTGGAAATTCATCCCCTATGGAGGTGACACCTGGCATAAAAGTTTCTCAAGAAATATTTCATTATGTAAGTATTTTTGAAGATACATCTATGAAAACTTGTATTTGGCTTCTCTGTTAGAAATAAAACATACGTAAGTCGGAAGTTTTCGGAAATTCAACCCGTAAGAGGAAGAAATAGGGTGAGATTGGTTCACTGACTCATCGTTGTTCAGATCAAACCACTAAAAATAAAAACCGGAAGGTTGGAGAGGGTATGGATCTTATACTGTAGCCATCTTTCCAGAAGGGGCTGTCCGAAATTCCATTCCTAATGGGCTGAAATAGGGGAGAGAGATTTTTTGAAAGTATGTCGATATCAAACGAATTTTGAAGCTGGAAGTACGAAAATTGCTATTTGGTTTCTCAGTCAGAAAAAGTACGTGTTTCTGCATGTTTGGAAATTCAGCTACTAAAGGGGTAAAATAGTGGGTGGAAGTTTTTTTTTTAAAGAAGTTATTATTAAAGAACTAAAGGATTTTTAAGGTAACATCCATGGCAACTGGTATGTGACTTCTCGGTTAGAGATAATAAAAACAATGCGTGTTTCAGTGTTTCTGGAAATCCAAGCCCTATGGGCGTGCAATAGGGGATGAAAATTTTTAAGAAAATATTTCATTAAATTAAAAAAATGTTAAAGCTAAATTTATGAAAATTGGTAGTTTGCTTGTGGGTTAGGTATAAAGAAATATTTCTTAGGAGATGAAAGTTGCAATGGAAATATCTCCACAAGAACGCAAAAGGCTTGATTAACAAAAACTTAGGACTACAGTTACGAGAATTGCTTTTCAGTCAGAAATACACTCAAAAGAGACCATGCTTATACGGCCTAAATTAACGTGAAAATCTTAGAAGGTGCTGAAATTTGTGAACAACATAAAAATTCGATTAAATAAAAACAAAAAAATCTCTGCAGGTCACACAGTCTATGTAAGCGATGCAGCGGAAGCTAAGTTAATAATACTGGTCGGTAGAAAAATTCTGCATCGAACTACTTAAGCGATGCAAGGATTTATATTAGGACTTTAAAAGCTCATATATGGAATACAATGAACGTGGATGAATGGTACAAACACCAAAGCAGCGCCACATGGCGCTAGGGGGGCTGTAATCTATGAACCTGCCTGTAAATACCCGTTTGCTGTCCTCTACTCTTCGGAAAACATTTTTCAATCCTTGTATACGCCCTGGAGAGAGAATTACACGGGATGGAGAACTGCACGTAAGACGTGTCTCACGCCGAGAGAGAAAATTCCAAACGTGCACGATTGCCCAATGTCTGCAGATCTTGTAGGCCATCATTCACTCGGTGTTTTATCCATCATTCACTCGGTGTTTTATCTTGCTACCAGTGGGTCGACTAGGTGCACTTTGACATCTGCCCAAAACATTAAGCTGTATAGAGTTTTTTTAAAAAAGAAGAATAAGTTTTCTGATGTTAGTGACACTGAAAAAACTGGTTGGAAACGTATTTGACCAAACCAACATACGCAATGAGATTTTCATACAAAATAATTGTGTACACAGACAGTTGATCCATTCCGTCAATGGAGGATCTCCTCGGCTTTGCACCGTTATCGACATTGATACTGGTACGGCAACGGTCCCAGGGATTCCAAGACTTCTGAGAATGTTTCAATTGCAAGTCTGAAGTCAGCCAACAAATGACAAAATAAATATTCTTTCCGTATGATATAATTACGACTTAAGAATTATTAATATTTTCCCTTTGCTTGCACTGAGAAACGTTTCTTCTTGCAAAATTTCAAGATTCTAGATAAAGGCGAAGTATCCTATAGGTATTGATGAGTGAGTTTGAGAGCATCAAAATATGTGACATAAATAACCTATCTTTTGGTTGTATGGATTTGGAAGCTTCCATTCATTACAGAGCCAAGTGACAGTAGATCTTAGTATGCGACATAAAATTCAACTTTATACGCCAACCCGTTCCTGAGAAAAAGAGACTTAACAGACGGACGGACAGAGGGACAGTCGGATATCAAATGTCTATTCTTTTTCCTTGTGATATAATTACAAATTTAAAATTTTCGGATTTTTTTCTTTACTTGTACAGTGAAATCTTGCTTCTTGTCAAATTTCGTGATTCTAGATCAACGGGAAGTACCCAATAGGTTTGGTGGTGGTGGTGGTGATTAGTGTTTAACGTCCCGTCGACAACGAGGTCATTAGAGACGGAGCGCAAGCTCGGGTTACGGAAGGATGTGGAAGGAAATCGGCCGTGCCCTTTCAAAGGAACCATCCCGGCATTTGCCTGAAACGATTTAGGGAAATCACGGAAAACCTAAATCAGGATGGCCGGAGACGGGATTGAACCGTCGTCCTCCCGAATGCGAGTCCAGTGTGCTAACCACTGCGCCACCTCGCTCGGTCCTAATAGGTTTGGACGAGTGAGGTTGCGAGTATCAAAATATGTGATACTAATTTCAGTTTGATGCGTCTTCCCGTCCCAGAGAGGATTTCAGTTGCTAAGAGCTGATGGTAGGGTTCAAGTGTGGTGCAGACACTACGAACCCATGGATCCAAATTGTCAACAAGCACTGTAGAAGCTGGTGGTGCCTCTATAATGGTGTGGGCTGTGTTTACATGGAATGGACTTGGTCCTCTGGTACAACTAAACTGATCACTGACTACAAATGGCTGTGTTCGGCTCCTTGACCATTTTCAGCCATTCACGGACTTCATGTTCCAAAACAACTATGCCATATCCCAGCCACAACTGTTCGCGACTGGTTTGAAAAACATTCTGGACAGTTCGAGCGAATGGTTCGGCCACCCAGATCGCCCACAATGAATCCCACGAACACTTATGGGACGTAATGCAGAGGTCAGTTCATGCACAAAGTCGTGCAGCGGCAACATTTCCACAATTAAGAACGCCAATAGGCGCAGCATGGCTCAGTATTCCTGAAGGGAACTTCCAACGAATTGTTGAGTCCATGCCACCTCCTGTTGCTGGACTACTCAGACAAAAGTAGAGTCGACACGATATTAGGAGGTATCCCATGAATTTTGTCATCTCAGTGTAGAACAACGACAGTAATTAATTTAGAACATGCTCTACAACCAACAAACAGGGCAGAATTCTCTAAATTTAGATCACGATCTACAACCAACAAATAGGGTAGAATGCTGCAAATGGGGAACATTGGCCAGTGTTGTGGGATTAACTGTAGGCTTTTCAACGTGCCTGTAACGGAGACACCTACAGACGTGCTTTCTCCTCCATGCCGCTGCCAGTTTGGCCGCTGTGTGACGTCACTCACCGTCACGTGCCCTGAGGTGCGGCTGCTTGCTCAGCCAGTCCTTGATGTGCTGGATGTCCTGGTCTCTCCTCTTGGGGTCCTCATTCAGCTCCTTCACTGATATCGCCTCAAGTTCTGGACTCACTTCTCGATAACCCATCCTGCAACATGTAACTTTAAAACTCGGCGACAAATACTGGGACTCTTTGGCAGAATACCATGTGCTTTCTTCTCAGAAATAAATGTGCTTCACGTATACTTTCGTTATTCAGAAGTTGAAGGTAACAAAATGAACTCAGGGAGACATAACGTTAAAAATTCTGACATAACAAAAAGGCAGGGAAAAACGACAAGACCGATAAAAAGGAGGGATGCAACACACAGTTAGAGAATTTATATTGATTACTGTAGGGCCAATCCCGCCAATCTATGTGCCTTGTTTGCGAAGCCAGACCCTACCTGTATTCTGCCAGAATATGACGGAAGTAGATGCGATATATCACCAGAACGATCTGTAGAAGCGTAAAATATATTAAAAAATGAAGATTTTCTTTGAGAGAAAGAGTATGATTTTAGAAAGTCCAGACTTTGAACCGAAAACCCGTTCATAATAAAATAACTGAAATAGAAAAGAACGAAGTATGATAATGAAACCCACATAGCATCTATTAATTGATGACCAAGTAATTATATATGACGATGAGCATAAACTGGAAACCACTATTCGCATGCTGAGCCTACTGTGACAATATTATTATATATAGTTCTGTAGTGAGAAGACAAAAGTAAGAGCATTAGAACGAGCCGAACACACATGATTAAAAATTGCCAATTTGGAAAGTTAAAAGATAATGCAAAAGTAAAACGTTTTAAATATCTTGTAAATCAAATTAGTTCGATAAGATAAAGATGCACATAAAAATTGTAAAATTCCTGTATCAGTATTGGACTCTAAACAGAACTTTAAAAAATAAATGAAGAAAGAAAGAAAAATTGAATTTTAAGGAACTAATACAATTTATGTACTTACCCACGACACTGAGAACTAGTCCCTCATCAAATGACGGAGAAACAAAATTCAAACATCTGAAATTAGGGTCCTAAGAACTGTGAAGGAATGTGTGAAATTAGTTAAAAATGTAAATATTTAAACAGAGACTTTGAATCAATAAACGATGATGACCAATATATTTGCATTCTTCCTGCACTATCCACGGTCTTACAATATGTAGTCCATTAGCAGCTAACAAAGTACTTAACTACAAAGAACTTACTAAACGAATACCAATCAGGCTGCCTGAATAAAGATAACAGACAAGCACAGGTTTGCAGCGAATGCATAAGATGCTTCTTAGACTTTAGTAAGTCTTTGACACTTTCGACTATGACATTATACTTGCCAAACACAGCAGCCTAAATTTCACAGTGGAATAGTTTTGCTCATACCAGACGTCTCGCTAGCAATGCATTGTGCCTGGCACCATAAAGTTACAATGGAGGCAGGCAGTATCAGGCGTCCCACAGGGCTCGGTAGTAGCTCCTACACCCTTTTCACTTTAAGTCAATGATGTATCATCAGTTTTGTCGCGTTGCAAATGTCACGTGTACACTGAGGACCTCCTATTGCATCTTAGTGCGAGACCAATAAACATGAAGACACCTACCAAGAATTGCAATATTGAACTGTATGCGGTATCAAAATGAGCGTAGGATATAGCATTAAAACTCAAGCCATCCAAACACAAGCGGCACTATTTGGTCATTCTAGGCTCATTAGCCCGAAATATTGGGAATTCCTACCTTCTTTAATATTAAATTGGACCAATATCAACTTCTCTTCCACAGCAAAGACTTCAGGAGTAATAACAGATGAAACTCTAAATTGGACTGAGCACATAATTGCAGTCGGCACAAAGGCATCAGAATCTGTCCATGCCCTACAAAAACCATAAAAAAGATCCTCCTTCTTGATCTGAAAAAGAAACTTGTACAAAAACTTATACTTGCAATTGTCGATTACAGCGATGTTATCCTGCAATGACTTTCTCTTGAAACCTTACAGCATCTGAAACTGGTTATGAATGCCTGTGTTCGATATAACAGTCACATTCAGCTCTTTAATAATATTTCACTATCATATGGCTACGAACAGACAAGCAGAGAGATTTCCACACACTCTGTCTCCTCCATTGCCTTATCAGCGTACTCTATCCTCAAATCCCTCCTCGACCTTAACGCTTTTGCCAGAACAACACGGCAAAACACCCGTTCCCTGCTGAGGAAAGTCCTATGCCCCCTATTCCATCGATCAACCACTTTCTCCAAGACCTTTTCAGTAGCCAGTTATTACTGGCAGTGCTTCTGGTATTGCTGCTTCCAATAATGATAACACTACTACTACTACTAATAATAATAATAACAAAATTAAAATAAAGACAGATATGAAAAGGATGTGTTGGTGTACAAAATGGTGACAGAGACAAATATAAAAGGAATTTATAAGTACACAAAATAAACTGAAAGAAAATGTCGCAACACCACAAAGTAGGCAATGTAAAGTAATGAAAGCTCGGGAATACATTTGTCAGGTAACATATTTAAGTGATTAACATTGCAAGATGTAAGCCATTGCAAATGTCAAATGCTGGAACATTAATAACAATGTAACCACCAAAATGTTGAATGCAAGCGTGCAAACGTGCATGCATTGTGTTGTATAGATGCCGGATGACAATTTGTGATATGGAGTTCCATGCCTGTTGCACTTGGTCAGTCAAACCAGGGACGGTTAATGCTGTTTGTGAATGATGCGGGACTTGTCGTCCGATGATGCCCCATATGTGCTCAATTGGAGGCAGATCTGCTGATAAAGCAGGTCAAACCAACCTGTCGACAGTCTGTAGGGCATGTTGGGTTACAACAGCAGTACATGGGGCGAACGTTATTCCGTTGGAAAACACCCCTTGGAATGCTGTTGATGAGTGGCAGCACAACAGGTCGAATCAGCAAATAGACTTACAAATTTGCAGTCAGAGTGTGTGGGATAACCATGAGAGTGCTCCTGCTGTTATATGAAATCGCACCCCAGACGATAACTCCAATATGGGTGCAACGTATCTAGCACGGAGAGGGCTTGGTTTCAGGCACTCTACTGGTTTCCTTCTAAGCAACGAACGGCCATCACAGGCATTGAGGAGATCTAGCTATCATCAGAAAACGCAACATAGCTCCACCCTACCCTTCAATGAGCCCTCGCTTGACAGCACTCACGCTGAAAATGGGGGTGGTTCGGAGTCAGTGGAATACACGCTACAGGTCGTCTGGCTCGGAGCTCTCCTTGAAGTAACCGATTTGTAACAGTTCGTTGTGTCGCTATGGTGGCAACTGCTGCTCAAAGCGCTGCTGCAATCGCAGTACGATACGCCATTGACATACGCCGAACAAGATGGTGTTCACTCTCGTCAGTGCCACGTAACAGTTCGGATCCCTGTTTTCTTGCGACCGTTCAGTCTCGTGAGCATCGCTGCCAGCAGTTATGTACAGTGCCTACATTCCTGCCTAGTCTTTCTGCAGTATCGCAGAAGGAACATCCAGCTTCTCGTAGCCTTACTAGACGACCTCGTTCAGACTGAGTGACATGTTGATCAGGGAGTCTTTGTCGCCTAAGAGGACTTCTTGACTAACATCAACTCAGCATGTCCAGTCTCATAGGTACTAACGTTCACGACCGTTGCAGCGTGTATTTACAGCAAACCTGTTCTGCATCCTCACAGTGGCCCTACTAGCGCCATTTTTATGCGACTGGTGCGAAATTTGATCAGTGTAGTGTAACGACGTAAGTTTCTTATAAATGATTTTCTTTCGACATATGACCATGTGCAGACTTCGTCACCTACGTCAGTTACAACCCACTCCAAAATTATTTATATTCTTTTTAAATTGTCTCAGAATGGTTCTTGAACGAAACTGTAAAACATCATTTAAGTCGTATGCACAGAATTACGTCACTCGGGCCAATTGGTTTGCGTGAACTTTTTCAATTTTTGACGTCGTTTGTTTCTCCTCAGAAATTATATTGATACACTTTATCTTGATTTAATCGATATTAGAACCACATTAAATAAACTTTGAGATTGAAAGTCGCGATGAACACTGTCAAAATTCAATAATCTCGTCAAATATATTATTAATTCATTCACATAATTCTTCATAAATAAAACCTCAGAATACGTATTTCAACTTTAATAGCATCCACCAGTTTATTATCTTTCTATATACAGACGTGAACCTGAGCCTTGACGAGACAAAACTAACATTTTCAATAAGATTAAACTTCCTATGATATCATTGTTGTAGAAAAAAATTACATATTTTCATTTATCAATTTTTAGAAGCACGACGCAACAACTCGGTTCCAGGATCTTCTGTTGCTCTTTCGCTGTCGACCCGCGACGTATAGTGGCCACCAATTTTCTCTCTGGTCGCGGCAGCGAAGATGCTGTCTTCGTTCGTTACGCCGCCCTCTCCGTACATCAAACATAAAAAAATACAAAACTTTAGGCAATTCACAACCATTACAAAATATTACAAAAATACATAAACAAAAACTAAATTAAACTTATATTCACCTGCAAACTGGGCTGACACTGGTGGATGGGTGACGCTTCAATTTCGTCCCACTACATCAGACATCACCTTTCAGGTGTAGAAACACGCCTACCAACTTTCGTTTATTAGCTGTTGGTCAGTACTATTTATTCAAATTGTCTCTACAGACACTCAGATCGTTTTATTGCTCTTAAAATTATTGTTATGTATTGGGTAACTGTGCTATAAGAAAGGCGCTGTATGCATGAAACCCTGGTCCGGTGTAAGAGAGGGACTGAAAAACCAAATATGATTAGATTATGTTAACAAATAAAGAAATAAATAGAGATAAACAGAAGGACGATGTGAAAGACTGTCAGACCGGCGATTACCGCGACAAGTCATAAAATATGTTCCCTATGGAAATAAATGTCTTCAAAGACGCAAGAAGACGGGACAGGCGTAATGCCTATGGCCTGAAAGTGAAAATGTTGACAATTGTGGGCTACTCATCAATGTCTAGTGTCATCTATGAATAAAACGTACAAATGACTTAATGAGATGCAGAGGGTTAACATCACTCACATTGTTAATAAACGTGTGCATCGTCTGTTTATCTCCAGCAATGGTTGCCAGTCTCCTTGTCCTCTACCCTTCAAGGTTTCCTGTGCCATTGCTAACATTCCAAATCTTTTCCTTTCCGGCTCTCCTGCTAATTCATCTTCCTAAAAGCTTCCCGTCCACATTAAACATGAGTATGTTGTAGATGCTCCCGTCCGCTAAGACGACGAGGGCCGTGTTACAGGGTTGCATACGTTTCTGACTTCACGAACACCTCGGTGGGTCCGATAAGTCACTCCTCTTAATCCCAAATAACACGTCTGTGGCTGTTTGAAACAGCGGGCGAAACGCAGCAATCGGTTTACTTATAATTATTAGTTACCTTCAAATTTATACGGACGACCAGAAGCACGTTATGGCCTCCCTTCCCTACCGAATTGACGTTATTTTCAGTGTTAGAGGCTTTGTTACACGTCATTAAAGTGATATCTCCTAGGGATAACTGATTTTTAGTCCGGTGTTCTTTGCGAGAAACAGCCTCTATGCCATGTTGCAGGTATACATCGATTCTCTTTTTCATATGCTACACACACACACACACACACACACACACACACACACACACACACCGAAGTGACAAAAGTCATGGGATACCTCCCAATATGGTGTCAGACCAGCCGCGCGGAGTGGCCGCGTGGGTTGAAGCGCCATGTCACGGACTGCACGCCACCTCCCGCCGGAGGTTCGAGTCCTCCCTCGGGCATGGGTGTGTGTGTCGGATCGATGACCTCGGCATTTTGGTCCCGTAGGAATTCACACACACTTGAACATTTATGTCGGACCTCCGTTTGCCTGGCGCAGTGCAGCAACTCGATGGAGCATGGACTCAACAAGTCATTGGAAGTACCCTGCGGAAATATTCAGACATGCTGCTCCATAGGCATCCATGATTGCGAAAGTGCTGCCGGTGCAGGATTTTGTGTACGAAGTGACCTCTCAATTGTCTTGCATAAATGTTCTATAGGATCCATGTCGGGCGATGTGGGTGGTCAAATTGTTCGTTAGAACTGTTCAGAGTGATCCTCAAACCAGTCGCGAACAACTGTGGCCCCGTGACATGTTGCACTGTCTTCCATAACAATTTCCTCCTTGTTTGGGGACATAAAATCTATGAATGGCTTCGTATGACCTCGAAGAAGCGGTTCGTAACCATTCCCAGGCGATGATCCGTTCAGCTGGACCAGACGACCCAGACCATTCCATGTAAACACAGCCCAAACCATCACGGAGCCACCACCAGCCTGTTCAGTATCTTGTTGACGACTTGGATCCATGGCTTCGTGGGGTCTACACTACACTCAGACCCTACTATCAGATCTTACTAACTGAAATCGGTACTCCTCTCGCGAGGCCACGGTTTTTCTGGTCGTCTAAAGTCACCTGATACTGTCACGGGCCCAGGAGAGGTGCTGCAGACGATGTCGTGCCGATGTCAGCGGAGGCACTCGCGTCGGTCGTCTGCTGCCATAGTTCAATAACGCCATATTATGCCTCATTATACTAACAGATACGTTCGTCGTACGTCCTGCATTGCCTTCTCTGGTTATTTAAGTGAGTGTTGATTGTCTGTATGCACTGACACCACCATGCAAAACGCCGCCGCTTTCGGTTTCTAAGTGAAGGCCGTCGGTCACAGCGTTTCTTTGGTGAGAGGTTATGCCTAAAATGCGATTTTCTCAGCACACTCTTGGCACAGATGATCGCAGGATACTGAATTCTGTAACCATATGTGAAACGGAATGTCCCATGCGCCATCTCCAACCGTCACTCCGCGGTCAGAGTCTGTTAATTTCATCAGGTTGAAAGCCTTTGCAATGGAGTCATCTGAGTGCAGCTGATAGCCACGCCAATGCACAGCCCTTTTATACCTTGTGTGCGCGGTATTACTACCAGCTGTATATGTGCAAGTCGCTATCCCGTGTCGTTTGTCACCTCAGTATATATATACTATGGAATTCCGAAAAATTTCGAGACTGGATTAATAAAAAATAAAGATAACTTAAGCTTGTCGTTTGGATGCTTCAAGTGTTCTGAGTAGTCTCCCCCTACTAGAGTAAAAGACACAGAACCTTCATACAACCGTTTGGAACTGCCAGGGAAGTCCTTATGTCTGATGTTGTTCATACTGTGCGTCACACTGGGTTCATTGTTGGTTACATTGTCAAAGCGTTGACAGTTCATGTCAATTTCTGCACTTTGTCTATTGTGGTTGGTTCTTATTGATAACATAAAGCCTCGCCAACCGCGTTGATTTTATTCACGTAGTTCGTTTTAGTCAAATCGTGGCAGGCGCTCACGTATCGGTGTTTTCATTCTGCAGTCAGGGTGTAATGGGGCAAATTTTGCACACATATTTCTGTTCTTCGGAACATTCTGAAGAATGTCTTGAACAACCGCTCTAGGGATACTATTCCATTGTGACTCGTGGCACAACAACGTTGCCACAGTATGGCCGCCCGTCCACTACCTAATACTGCCTCCCCACAACTGAGTGGTCGAGTTCCCATGTGCTGTTTGCAGTTGCTAGTTCAAGCCAACACCGTAGTTACTGCGCTAGCATCGCTTTTATCTGATATGTACTATCCTTTTAGCCACGTCTTCGCCTATGTACCTGTACGACTCAAATATTGCAAAAGTCTCCCCCTCACCCCTCTCTCTCTCTGCCGATCCTACTACCCTTTCTCTGTATATCTCCTTCTCTGTTCATTTTCTCCTCCCCCTAGCTCTGTCCATCTCTTCTCCCCCCTCTCTATGACTGTCTCCTCTCCCCCCTTTTTCTCTCCATTTCCTCCTGCAGAATCCCTCTCTCCATCTCCTCCCCCGCTTCCTGACCAATACTCTCTATATTCTACTTATCTCCCACACCTCGCTCTCCTCCGTCTGTCCAACTCTTCCTATACCTCTCTCCCTGTATATCCCCTGCTCCCCAACTGACTGGCCATCTCCTCCTCCCCATCTCACTTTCATGCCCTTCTACTCTGCGGACCATGCTGGGCTGGGCAGTAGCTCAGCATCATAAAGACACGTAAAAATATGCACCCACGCATTGATTTTATGCGTGACAAGTGGCACATTAGGACAGAGGATGTCTTTGACATACTGTTGCGCTATGAGAGTTCCGTCAGTGACTACTAGTCATGATCTGAAATCATATTCAATGGCTTCCCACAGCATGACGTCAGGAGTACCACTGCTGTTCCTCTTCAAACCATAGAAAGAATAGATCCTCTCCACGCGTCGCTACCACGCTGATTCACGACAGTAATCGGGGGAAGTATAGCACCACGATTCATCGTTAAACACAATGCAACGCTATTCAACAACAATCCATGACTGCTAGGCACGGTACTACCCTAAACCCAGCTGTTTCTATTGTGGTGATAACGGCAGCCTATGCAGACAATGGTAATTCACTAGTCTGCCTGCTGCTAGTCTCCGATCAGTGGTGTTGGACGACACAGAACGTTACAGGGAATCTATTACTTGTTCTCGAATTACTTGTTCTCTGATTACAATGCGCTATGTGGTTGGTGCACAGTATAGCTGTTCTCCATTGTTGTAGTCAGATGTGGTCGTCTGAAACCTTAGCGTCGAGTACTCTGTCCTCACGATCTATGCAGTCTAGTATCGGGCCACCGTGACATCCGAATGCTCCACAAAACTAGATATTGCACAATTCGACCAGGCACCCAATGGAGACCCATAATTAGGCTCATTTGAAACTCTGAGAGTGGTTGATAACGGTGCCTCACACGAGCAAGAGGCATCTCCGTATCCTTCATGGTGATCACTCGCCATCTGATACTGTTTACGCCTATTACATACACTACCAGGCCAGGCAACGACATTGAGCACGAAGTTTCATGCACACTGGTGGTCAATTTACATCCCAAGTAGAGTAGAATCTCTTATTACTTACATGCCTGATGATGGTACATGTACAAAGTTACAGCCAGCGAGACCTGACGGTACCTTTAGGGTGCATTACGTGTCATGTAAGACAAAACAAAACGACTGGCCGAATGGGACAAAAATCGGCACATGTGTTGTACATGTACTGACAAATAAATTATTACAGATTCAGAAAAAATGGATGATTTATTCAATGGAAAGAACTTCATAAATTGAGCAGATCAATAACGCATTGTTCCACCTCTCGCACATATGCAAGCAGCTGTTCGCATTTACATTACTTGATAAAGTTGTTCGATATCCTCGTGAGGGATACCGTGCCAAATTATCTGCAATTTGAACTTTAGATCGTCAAAATCCCAATCGGATGACAACCAAAGGGGTCCTGCTATGAAAATAAATGGGACCTCGGAACATCACTCCCGTTTGTCGGGTCATATGGCGCTCAGTAGTCAAGTTGACACCCCGCAGGTGTTCGTGGCGTCTCCAGACACGCCTTCACTAGATATGATTAGACATCATTTATATACAAAGAGATACTCTTTGTCTTGTAAGTATTATTCTATATATGATGACAAAATAGTTATATGGCTACATATTGGACAATGAAAGTATTTTTCTGTACAACTGACTGATTTGTTTCTATTTATGAATTCCTGTGTAATACAGAACTCATCACTAGGTGGCATAGTCAATTACTCACATAGTGAGCCTATATAGGCAATGAGTAGGCACTGATGATATCGCAGCTGACTGGCTGGACACGCTTTGTACCATGTTTATATTACTCCTGACTTTACTTCGGATTTTGTTCTGTTTTTCATGCTCTGAATACTGATTCTATAATATTGTATTTGTCGGTGGAAACACAGTAACTCCTGTTACAATAACTTGTTTCTTCTGATGTTTCATTTACAGTAGTTTAATGGTGTTGAATGATTTGCTTGGGGTCGCCGTATGTCCGAATTAATTGGGAATTCATCTGTTTTGAATTTCAAGTCCCGGTGCCTGGCTACATTTTCTGAGACGTTCAAATGTCCCGGTTTATCGCCTTTTTCATTGTTAACAATGTCTGCAATGTCTGCAACCTCTCTACGAGACTCGCAGCGGGCCATGTTTCTCGCAGTGATGCTCTCGCAACGCTTATTCTGCAATCGTACGCGCAGAGGTTCGGGTTATTGCTGTCTTTTCCGGCCATGTCCCAAATTTAAAAGGAAAGTGCAAAATTTTCGACAGATATAGCGAGGAATAATCCATTATTAACAAAAAGCACAACAGAATATGAAGCCTTCTGCAAACTTGTAAAACATGTTTAAGTATTAGTCATGGAGGAACCACAGATACAAAGGATCACGTTGGAAAGAAGAACATAAATCCAACGTACCATCCTCATGTACAAATGAAGCTCTCACCAATTGTTTTGTAAAACACTGCAGCTTAGCAGAAGAGAAAAATTACTGCTGCAGATTGGTGTTTTGCGTACCACGTGTCCAGTAAATATCAGTCTTTTACTTCTACAGACCGCCTTAATATGTTAATACCAAAAATATTTAATGAAACAAAAATTGTCATTCAGTGTGCCTCAGTTGGAACAAAAACATGTTCGATTAAGCAAGTTCTTGCACCTCATTCAGTTGATCTCATTCGTAGTGAACTTCAAAGCTGCTCGTTTTATATCATTAGAACCGACGCAAATAACCATAAAAACGAAAAATTCACATTTGATTCAATATTTTACCAACATAGACACAAACGTACATTAACTGGGAAGTTTAAGATGAGACACCCCAAGTATGATGGTCAATTTTTGTGGACAGATATTAAATGATTTAAAAACTAATGTGAAGAAATGCATTGGATTTGGAGAGGCAGTGCTAACATCAATTTTTGAGGACAAGAGAGACATGGTACTAATAACGTATATAATAAACTAAAACTAGAAACTGGAGCAGATGTTGAAAGAACTGGATGCCCTGCTCATATACTACGCAACCCTTTACAAACAGCAGCTAACTTATTATCACTTGTAAATAATAGACTTCAGCTATCAGTCGTCCTTTTGATTTTTTTATTGGCAGATCTAGATTTCAGCTAGAAACTACCCATTCTCAATGAGTATTCAATGAAGTGTGGATGAAACCCGACCAACAGGCATTACATGCATTGATCAAAAATGATAGTGCATTGAGAATGGCTAGTTTCTACCTGAAAACTAGATCTGCCAATAAAATTTCAAAATGATGACTGATAGCTGAAATCTATTATTTACAAGTCAATATAACAGTCGTTGTGTGCAACAACCTTCTGAATGGAAGGTAACGTGATGAAAACTAATTATCATGTGACTATGATAAAATAATTCAAAAATTGTTTAATTGTTTTGACATATTCACTGTCAGGATGAAAGGCTAAACAGTTTGTGTGAATTTGTTAATATAGAACATCAAACTCCCCTTTCACATTCTAAAACGAGATGGATGTTAATGTTACCAGCAATCGAGCCTATTATAAAGTAGTTCGACGCCTTAAAATCTTTTCCTTTTTTTTAATCAGAAGAAAAAGCACCCAACATTCTACCAGACTTCTTCAGAAATTCTCTCAGTGAGGTCTGTCTTATGTTTCTTCATAGCAATATAGCACCTTTCATTTCCAAGTATTACAAACAGGAGGAAAAAGGAAGTCATATAGAAATGTTATTACATCAACAGAGAAATCGCAATTCAAAAATTGAAATTTCAGTTTTTACCTTCTAAAGGTAAAACAGTGTTAACTAAATGCAAAGAAAATGGAGTAATCTCCAAAAAAACAAATTCACATCTTTCATGAAGTAGTAGCAAAAATTTATAAAAAAAGCATTACTGATTATTTGAAACTGTGGACAATACCATTAAAAATAGTTGGCGTTTTTGTGTATGAATATGGAAAAAATACATAAATGGAAAGATGTAAAAGTTTCTGGGATATTTGAAAATAAAAGAATGATGCACTTTTATTAACCAAATCACAATAGTCCAACCATTCCAACTTTTGATTACAGTCTCCATACGGGAAAAACATGTGCAAGTACCTCTTTTCTATACCAGTAGACAATAGTAACGTGCAAAGAACATTTTCTTTGATGGAAGTACAGTAGACGGACGAGAGAAATAAAATTTCAGTTGATACTGTTGAAAGTATTCTTCACTGCCTTGAAAATTATGATCTTCATTATTCCGAAATGCACGATTATTTATGAAATAGTAAGGATGTCTCAAAATCAAAACACAGAGAAATGGAATAAAAGTTCAGGTTTGTTTCTGCGGTATTGTACTTAAGTTTTAAAATAGATGACATTGCTTTTTGCATATTATTTTTGTTCCTAAGAATATATGTACCCTATATATATAAGGGAGTTTTGGTAACTGGGGAAAATAAAAGAATGAAACTTTTTTGAATTCTACCAGGAAGGAGGTACATGGCTCGTCTATAGTTTAACCATGTCTAGACGGCCAATAACGCGGTTCGATTGCGTCCGCATTGTTACTTTGTATCAGGAACGACTCTCAACAAGGGAGGTGTCCAGGCGTCTCGGAGTGAACCAAAGCGATGTTGTTCGGACATGGAGGAGATACAGAGAGACAGGAACTGCCGATGACATGCCTCGCTCAGGCCACCCAAGGGCTACTACTTCAATGGATGACCGCTACCTGCGGATATGGCTTGGAGGAACCCTGGCAGCAACGCCACCATGTTTAATGCTTTTCGTGCAGTCACAGGACGTCGTGTTACAACGCAAAATGTGCCCAATACGCTGCAGGATAGGCAACTTCACTCCCGACGTCCATGGCGAGGTCCATCTTTGCAACCACGACACCATGCAGCGCGGGCCAGATGGACCCTAAAACGTGCCGAATCGACCGCTCAGGATTGGCATCATGATCTCTTCACCTATGAGTGCCGCATATGCCTCCAACCAGACAATCGTCGAGGACGTGTTTGGAGGCAACCCGGTCAGGTTAAATGCCTTACACTGTCCAGCGAGTGCAGCAAGGGGGAGGGTCCCTGCTGTTTTGGAGTGGCATTATGTGGGGCAGACGTACGCCGCTGATGGTCATGGAGGGTGCCGTAACGGATGTACGATACGCGAATGCCATCTTCCGACCGATAGTGCAACCATATCGGCAGCATACTGGTGAGGCATTCTTCTTCATGGACGACAATTCGCGCCCCCATCGTACACATCTTGTGAATGACGTCCTTCAGGATAATGGCATCGCTCGACTAGAGCGGCCAGCATGTTCTCCAGACATGAATCCTATTGAACACGCCTGGGATAGATTGAAAAGGACTTTCATGGATGACGTAACGCACCAACCACTCTGAGGGATCTACGTCGAATCGCCATTGAGGAGTGGAACAATCTGGGCCAACAGCGCCCTTGATGAACATGTGGATAGTATGCCACGACGAATACAGGCGTGCATCAATGCAAGAGGACGTGCTACTGGGTATTAGAGGTACCGGTGCGTACAGTAATCTGGCCCACCACCTCTGTAGGTCTCGCTGTTTGGTGGTACGACATGCAATGTGTGGTTTTCGCGAGGAATGGAAAGGGCAGAAATGATGTTGATGTTGATCTCTGTTCCAATTTTCTGTACAGAATCCGGAGCCCTCGGAACCGAGGTGATGCAAAACTTTTTTGTGATATATATATATATATATATATATATATATATATATATATATACTTCTGTAGCTACAAAGGACATTCTCAAGCAATATTAGGTTTTGTCTCTCGGTCAATTGGATAAAGAGAAATGAAGATGCACTGATAACGCTAGATTTTCAACAACTAGTGAACTATGGCATTAAAACAATGAAGCCAGGAATCTTCAAGTTGTCTTGTGCAAATCCTTTTCGTTTGTAAAAAAAAATTTAAAAAAATTGGCCTTTTAATGACGTTAGTAACGTCTAACCAGTAATATCCCTTAGTATGATGCAGTAACCTCAAGTACACGGCACTAAATCTACAGCACTATTCCACATTGCTACTCCTCTAGATTCCGTGAAACTTGGCATCAGGTTCGCAAGCACACTTTAAGCTGTGCTGGTTTCAAGGAGCTTTTGCGCATACGCGACTGGCATGGCGCAGTTGCTATTATTTATATTATTATTATTGACAGTGGCTGTAATTGTATAAATATGTCGATAAGCGTAACAGTTATACAGCAGATGCTATTTATTTCACACTCTTAGATGTACCTGAATATAACAATTTCTGAACACCCAGAATATGAAATCACGAGCCGCCATTGGCAATCTACTGTTATTCAAGACCGACTGATTGTTGCATTACATTGGTTGGATACGTTTGTCTAATTATCCCTGTTGCGGGAATCGAGGTAAGTTGTGAGAAACAGAAGCGTAGACATGGTGACATGTGGAGATACGGATTGGTCCTTGAGGCATGCATGGGAGCCAAGATGGTTACGGTGACCGTTCGCCAAAAGTGTCTACCGAGTCCACAACGAGAATGAAGGTGACATATTGTTCAACCAATCTTTTTCGTGATTCAGTACAATAGTTAGGCAAATTAATGGATAGCCAAAAGTTTGCAAGTAAGGTGACAAACAAAACTCGAATGAACAACACTCTTAACATCAGCACTCACCTTCAGTACACTTGCAGTCTCAATCAAGGCGTTTTCTGCAGGTCGTGCTTATTCTCTTTGAACGTACACGACTGCAGAAATCGCTTTTATACAGCTGCACCTAAGATCCGGGTAAAACGAATAAGTCGTACGATGGGCTGATAACTATTGATAAAAAGCATCTTGGTGTTATCGGGCTAAAACAGCCGGATACTGAAAGGCGTGCGCCTGATAGCGCTGAGCCAAATGTAAAAGAGACGCAGTTTAGTGAAATTTAACCAGTTCGTTGGTGACAAAGCTCAACAAAAGAAAAATGAAATGTCTGTTTGCACTGTGATATTTTTTGAACGAATAATATCGTCTTTGAATACGAGCGCACTCTGTTATAAACAGTACTCCCGATCTGTAAATATCGTGAGAAGGAAATTTTGTTGCCATTCCATGTAAAGCCAAACAGTAAGATTACACAGAGGCGACAAAAGTCGTGGGATAGCGATATGCACATATACAGATGGCGGTAGTATCGCGTACACCAGGTGTAAAAGGGCAGTGCATTGGCGGAACTGCCATTTGCACTCATGTGATTCATGCGAAAAAATTTCCGATTGATTGTGATAGCACAACGGGAATTAATAGACTCTGAACGCAGAATGATTGTTGGACCTAGATACATGGGAATTCGACATTCCGAAATCCACAGAGTGTGCCGAAAATACTAAATTTCTGACATTACCTCTCACCACGAACAACGCAGTAGGTGACGGGCTTCATTTAACGACCGAGAACAGCGACGTTAGCGTAGAGTTGTCAGTGCTAACAGACAAGCAACACCTCATCGTATTTCCGCAGAAATCGTATGCGTTAGGACAGTGCGGCGAAATCTGACATTCATGGGCTACGGCAGCAAACTGATGCGAGTGCCTTTGCTAACAGCAAGACATCGGTTACAGCGCCTCTCTTGTGCTCTTGACTACATCGGTGCGACCCTAGACGACTGGGAAAAGGTGGCCTGGTCAGACGGGTCCCAATTTCAGTTGGTAAGAGCTGACAGTAGCGTTCGATTGTGGCGCAGACCCCTCGAAGCCAGGGAGCCAAGTTCTCAACAAGGCACTGTTCAAGCTTGTGGTAACTCCATAAGGATACGGGCTGCGTTTACTGGAGGGGACTGTGTTCTCTGGTCCAATTGAATCCATATATGACTGGAAATGGTTTGGTTACTTGGAGACGATTTGCATCCAACCATGGGCTTCATGTTTCCAAACGATGATGTAATTAGTGTTAATGCTAATGTGACATTTCACCGAGCTGTTTGTGATTGGTTCGAAGAACATTCTAGACAGTTCGAGCGAATGATTTGGCCACGCAGATCGCCCGGCATGAATACCATCGAACATGGGACGTAATCGTGAGGCCAGTTCGTGCACCAAAACCTGCATCGGCAACACTCACAATTATGGGCGGCTATAGAGGCAACATGGCTCAATATTTTTGCAGGGGACTTCCAAAGACCTGTTGAGCCCATGACGCGTCCAGTTGCTGCAATATGCCGGGTAAAAGGATGTCCGACAAGATATTAGGAAGTATCCAATATCTTTTGTCACCTCAACGTATTAGGTGTACCAAGCATCTACACGCTCTAAAGGAATTTTTCTCTATGTTTGTTTGTCTAAAGGAATCATGTAACTTTCCACAGATAGAATTTCTGTAAGGATGACAATGCTCCGGAGGCACCTGAATAATAAATGAATGCATGCCGGTGAAACTGTCTTTTCAAATGCGCATTATCTACTGAAATAAATACTTACAAATTAATTAGAAGAATTTTATGATTAATTTTTCAATGTGTCGCATCTTCTTGACACAGAAACAAAATAAAAGAATAATTGTTGGCAACTGTAGCTTTGTTTTGAAAATTACAATATACTATATGAAATGTCAGGTTTCCAGAAGTAGTAGTCCTATCAAATCAAAGAGGAAGGCACATGCAAGTTAACGTGGAAACGATCAGACCATTGGAGTGAAAAGTGATACTTGCGAGCAGCCAGCGAAAATAGCGTATAGAGGACTAGGAATTGAACCTGAAGACGTTCAGGAAGAAGATCAGTTTGACTTCAGGAAAGGAAACGTTACCAAAGAAATAGTTCTGATTCTGCGCTTAGTAATGGAAGGCAGATTGTAGAATCATAAGGATATCTTTTCAGTGTTTACGGACATAGAGGAAGCCTTTGATAGTGTGAGGTGAAATAAGATTTCTTCAATTTATAAGCTATTGTTGACAAGGTACTGTCATAGACAAATAATCTACAATCTCTACCTAATAACGATCCACAGTGACTTGACAACGGTCATGGGATAGCGATATGCACATATACAGATGGCCTACACGAGGTACACTACTGGCCATTAAAATTGCTACGGTCGCAGGTTCGAATCCTGCCTCGGGCATGGATGTGTGTCATGTCCTTAGGTTAGTTAGGTTTAAGTAGTTCTAAGTTCTAGGGGACTGATGACCATAGAAGTTAAGTCTCATAGTGCTCAGAGCCATTTGAACCAACCAAAATTGCTACACGAAGACGAAATGCAGATGATAAACGGGTATTCGTTGGACACATATATTCTACTAGAACTGACATGTGATTACATTTTCACCCAATTTGGGTGCATAGATCCTGAGAAATCAGTACCCAGAACAACCACCTTTGGCCGTAAAAACGGCCTTGATACGCCTGGGCATTGAGTCAAACAGAGCTTGGATGGCGTGTACAGGTACAGCTGCCCATGCAGCTTCAACACGATACGACAGATCATCAAGAGTAGTGACTGGCCTATTGTGACGAGCCAGTTGCTCGGCCACTATTGACCAGACGTTTTCAATTGGTGAGAGATCTGGAGAATGTGCTGGCCAGGCCAGCAGTCGAACATTTTCTGTATCCAGAAAGGCCCGTACAGGACCTGCAAGATGCGGTCGTGCATTATCCTGCTGAAGTGTAGGGTTAGGCAGGGATCGAATGAAGGGTAGAGCCACGGGTCGTAACACATCTGAAATGTAACGTCCACTGTTCAAAGAGCCGTCATTGCGAGGAAGAGGTGACCGAGACGTGTAACCAATGGCACCCCATACCATCACGCCGGGTGATACGCCAGTATGGCGATGACGAATACACGCTTCCAATGTGCGTACACCGCGATGTCGCCAAACACGGATGCGACCATCATGATGCTGTAAACAGAAAATGGATTCATCCGAAAAAATGACGTTTTGCCATTCGTACACCCAGGTTCGTCGTTCAGTACACCATTGCAGACGCTCCTGTCTGTGATGCAGCGTCAAGGGTAACAGCAGCAGTGGTCTCCGAGTTGATAGTCCATGCTGCTACAAACGTCGTCGAACTGTTCGTGCAGATGGTTGTTGTCTTGAAAACGTCACCATCTGTTGACTCAGGGATCGAGACGTGGCTGCTCCATCATTTACAGCATAGCGGATAAGATGCCTGTCGTCTCAACTGCTAGTGATACGAGGCCGTTGGGATCCAGCACGGCGTTCCGTATTACCCTCCTGAACCACCGATTCCATATTCTGCTAACAGTCATTGGATCTCGACCAACGCGAGCAGCAATGTCGCGATACGATAAACCGCAATCGCGATGGGCTACAATCAGACCTTTATCAAATTCGGATACGTGATGGTATGCATTTCTCCTCCTTAAACGAGGCATCGCAACAACGTTTCACCAGGCAACGCCAGTCAACTGATGTTTGTGTATGAGAAATCGGTTGGAAACTTTCCTCGTGTCACCATGTTGTAGGTGCCGCCACCGGCGCCAACCTTGTGTGAAAGCTCTGAAAAGCTAATCATTTGCATATCACAGTATCTTCTTCCTGTCGGTTAAATTTCGCGTCTGAAGCACGTCATCTTCGTGGTGTAGCAATTTTAATGGCCATTAGTGTGTAAAGGGGCAGACCATTGGCGGAGCTGTCGTTTGTACTCAGGTGATTCACGTGAAAAGGTTTCCTATGTGATTGTGGCTGCACGACGGGAATTAACAGACTGTGAACGCGAAGTGGCAGTAGGAGTTAGACGCATGGGGCATTCCATCAGAAATCGTTACGGAATTCAATTTTCCGAGATCCAAAGTGTCAAGAGCGTGCCAAGAATACGACATTTCAGGCATTGCCTCTCGCCACAAACAACGCAGTGGTGACGGCCTTCACTTAACGACCGAGAGCAACGGCGTTAGCGTAGAGTTATCAGTACCAACAGACAAGCAACACTGCGTGAAATAAGCACAGAACCCTGTGTGGACGTACGTCGAACGTATCCGAAATTTAGCGTTAATAGGCTACAGGAAGCAGCTGACCGACGCGGGTGGTTTTGCTAAACATTACGACATTGCCTGCGGAGCGTCTCTTGACTGTATCAGTTGGACCCTAGACGACTGGAAAACCGTGGTCTTGTCAGATAAATCCCGATTTCAGTAGGTAAGAGCTGATGGTAGCGTTCGAGGGTGACGCAAAGCCATGGACCCAAGTTCTGGTTCAAATGGTTCAAATGGCTCTGAGCACTATGCGACTCAACGTCTGAGGTCATTAGTCCCCTAGAACTTAGAACTAGTTAAACCAAACTAACCTAAGGACATCACACACGTCCAAGCCCGAGGCAGGATTCGAACCTGCGACCGTAGCGGTCTCGCGGTTCCAGACTGCAGACCCAAGTTCTCAACAAGGCACTACACAAGCTGGTGGTGGCTCCATAATGGTGTTAACTGTGTTTACATGGAATGGAGTGGGTCCTCTCCTTCAACCGCACCGATAACTGAGTGGCATTAGTTACTTTTGGCTACCTGAAGACAATTCGCAGGGATTGATGTATTCTTGTTCCCAAACGGCGATGAAATTTTTATGGATGAAACTGCATGATGTCACAGGGCCATAGTTCTTTGCGACTGGTTTGAAGGACAGTTTGGACAATTCGAACGAATGATTTCGCCACCCAGATCGCACACATAATCGGGAAGTCAGTTTGTGCACAAAATGCTGCACCGACAGCACTGCCTCGATTATGGACGGTTACAGAGGCAGCATGACTCAATATTCCTTCAGGGGACTTCCAGTGACTGAGTCCGTGGCATGTGGAACTTGTGCACTAAGTCGGGTGGAAGGTGGTTCGACACGATACTAGGACGTATCCTATGACTATTTTTACCTCAGTGTAACGTGGAGTGGAAGCTTATCAACGCTGTTTTTCAACTTATACGTCAAAGAATCAATGACAGCTGCCAACGAAAAGTTCGGAAGAGTAATAACAAAGCAAGGCGTCAAGGGTCAAGGTACGAGGTCAAACCTGTGGCCTGATATGACGATAACTTCAAAGCACACAACACCAGAAAACGGCTTAAGATTAAACGAAGCTTAGAAGAAGGTGATTTGGAGTGGTACAAAGGAAGATAATGAGTTATTCAATCTCAAGTTGGGGAACGACAAAGTATAGCGTCTGAATTGTGCTGTCGAGAAAGCAAGGTTGGTCGATATAGTCAAAGTAAAAATGTTTCGGAAGTACACTGCCTCAAAAAAAGTTAAGGAACCTAGAAGGGAGAACAAAACGAAATAAACTTCACGGATTAAGAGAAAATATTATTTCAATGTTTACAAAATCGAGTCAAATTTAGAAATAACTTACCTGTACGAGTTCCGTCATCAGTATGGCGTTACACCTCCTCTGGTCTGGACGCGTACAGGAATTCTGCTGGGAAGGGTATCATGAGGCCCTTATATCCTTTCCTGGAGGCAAGCAGGCTGACAACTGTTGTGACTGCCCTCGATATGCTGGATACTGGCACTGGGACAGATTGAATGTGCGAATTGGCCTGATATACAGGGTGGTCCATTGATCGTGAACGGGCCAAATATCTCACGAATAAGCGTCAAACGAAACAACTGCAAAGAACGGAACTTGTGTAGCTTGAAGGGGGAAACCAGATGGAGCTATGATTGGCCCGCTAGATGGCGCTGCCATAGGTCAAACTGATATCAACAGCGTTTTTTAAATATGAACCCCCATTTTTTATTACATATACGTGTAGTACGTAAAGAAATATGAATGTTTCAGTTCAACCACTTTTTTTCGCTTTGTGATAGATCGCGCTGTAATAGTCACAAACATATGGCTCGCAATTTTAGACGAACAGTTGGTAACAGGTAGGTTTTTTAAATTACAATACAGAACGTAAGTACGTTTGAACATTTTATTTCGGTTGTTCCCATGTGATAGTTGTACCTTTGTGAACTTTATCATTTCCGAGAACGCATGCTGTTACAGCACGATTAGCTGTAAATACCACATTAATGCAATAAATGCTCAAAATGATGTCCGTCAACTTCAGTGCATTTGGTAATACGTGTGGCGACATTCCTCTCAACAGCGAGTAGTTCGCCTTCCGTAATGTTCGCACATGCATGTTCGCTGACGCATGTTGTCAGGCGTTGTCGGTGGATGACGATAGCAAATATCCTTCAACTTTTCCCACAGAAAGAAATCCGGGGACGTCAGATCCGGTGAACGTGCTTCGACGACCAATTCACCTGTCATGAAATATGCTATTCAATACCGTTTCAACCGCACGTGAGCTATGTGGCGGACATCCATCATGTTGGAAGTACATCGCCATTCTGTCATGCAGTGAAACATCTTGTAGTAACATCGGTAGAACATTACGAAGGAAATCAACATACATTGCACCATTTAGATTTCCATCGATAAAATGGGGGCCAATTATCCTTCCTCCCTTAATGCCGCACCATACATTAACCCGCCAAGGTCGCTGTCGCAGCCATCGTGGATTTTCCGCAGGTCGTGGTTGACGTTTCACATGTGCCTGAACACTTCCTGTTTCCTTAAATAACGTAACCATCCGGCGAACGGTCCGGACACTTGGATGATGTCGTCCAGGATACAGAGCAGCATACATAGCACACGCCCGTTGGGCATTTTGATCACAATACCCATACATCAACACGATATCGACCTTTTCCGCAATTGGTAAACGGTCCATTTTAATACGGGCAATGTATCACGAAGCAAATACCGTCCGCACTGGTGGAATGTTACGTGTTACCACGTACTTATACGTTTGTGATTATTACCGTGCCATCTATCACAAAGCGAAAAAAGTGGTCCAACTAAAACATCCATATTTCTGTACGTACTACACGAATATGTAATAAACATGGGGGTTCCTATTTTAAAAAACGCAGTTGATATCTGTTTGACCTATGGCAGCGCCATCTAGCTGGCCAGCCATAGCGCCATGTGGTTTCCCCGTTCAAGCTAGACGAGTTTCATTCTTTGTAGTTTTTTCGTTTGATGCTTATTTCATGAAATATTTGGCCCGGTCACTATCAATGGACCACCCTGTATAGGGGACGTACTGCTCTGCCGTCGTAGTTCTCACAACTACCACCAGCTGTGCCCCGGAGTCTTACACGTTGGCTCCCCAGACCATGACGCCAGGAGTAAAACCGTTGTGCTTCTCTAAAAAAATTGGAAGAACGTGAAATCTACCGTTACGCCAATGCTCCCCGGCGATGGTCATCTGCACTAGTGCAGCGTATGAGAGAAACCTTCATACCAAAATTGTCGCCAAGAATCTCACCACCCAGAGAGAATATTTAGTGATTGACGTATTAAAAACTCTGGCAGTTTACATAATATGTATCACAGCTGTTGATTCCTCGTGATATCTGTACTTTCGAACAGGTCCGAAAGAAGAGACACCATGCATTAACATAAACGCTGCAGTCTTTACTTCTGCTGTATGCTGACACTTTAAAATTGTAATTTGATTGATTAAAAATGAACCTGATGAAGATAGCAAACGAGTTAGATCACTATAACGAATATCGACGGTAATGGCCGCGCTGGCATGTAATAAATGAGATGGACAAGAAGTGCAAAATGGCTGATGAGGAATGGCTGGAGGACAAATGGAAGGTTTTAGAAAGATGTTTCACTAGAGGAAAGAGAAATATCACCTACAAGTAAGCTGAAGAGGTATTTGAAAGAAAGGGAAACGGCTGTATGAATATCAAGAGCTCAGATGAAAAACCAGTCTTAAGGAAAAAAGGGAAAGCTGAGAGTTAGACGGAGAATGTAGAAGGTCTACACACGGGAGATGATCGTGAAGGCAACGTTATAGAAACGGAAGAGGACATAGATGACGATGAGACGGGAGATATGATACTACGCGAACAATTTGACAGAGCACTGAAAGGCCAATTTCTAAATAATAATAAAAAAAAAAAAAAAAAAAACGCGAGTACACAACATTCTGCCAGAACTACTGATAGCTTTGGGAGAACCGTCCACGACAAAACTCTTCCATCTGGTGTGGAATACCCTGAAAGCAGTCTCTGGCCGGTGTGAAAATTACCGAACTATCAGTTTAATATGTCAACGTTACAAATTACTAACACGAATTCTTTACAGAAGAATGAGTAACACGCGGGGTAATACTGACTCTACGACTTGTCTTTTTTGTTGTTGTTGTGCTCTTCAGTCCTGAGGGTGGCTTGTTGCAGCTCTCCATGCTACTCTATCCTTTCCAAGCTTCTTCATCTCCCAGTATCTACTGCAACCTACATCCTTCTGATTCTGCTTAGTCTATTCATCTCTTGGTCTCCCTCTACGATTTTTACCCTCCACGCTGCCCTCCAATACTAAAATGGTGATCCCTTGATGCCTCAGAACATGTCCTACCAACCCATCCCCTCTTCTAGTCAAATTGTGCCACAAACTCCTCTTCTCCTCAATTCTATTCAATACCTCCTCATTAGTTATGTGATCTATCCATCTAATCTTAAGCATTCCTCTGTAACACCACATTTCGAAGGCTTCTACTCTCTTCTCGTCCAAACTATTTATCGTCCATGTATCACGTCCATATATGGCTACACTCCATACAAATACTTTCAGAAACGACTTCCTGACACATAAATCTATACTCGATGTTAACAAATTTCTCTTCTTCAGAAATGCTTTCCTTGCCATTGCCAGTCTGCATTTCATATCCTCTCTACTTCGACCATCATCAGTTATTTTGATCCCCAAATAGCAAAACTTCTTTATTACTTTAAGTGTCTCATTTCCTAATCTAATTCCCTCAGCATCACCCGACTTAATTCGACTACATTCCATTATTCTCGTTTTGCTTTTGTTGATATTCATCTTATGAGTATATCCTCCTTTCAAGACACTGTCCATTCCGTTCAACTGCTCTTCCAAGTCCTTTGCTATCTCTGACAGAATTACAATATCATCGGCGAACCTCAAAGCTTTTATTTCTTCTCCATGGATTTTAATACCTACTCCGAACTTTTCTTTCGCTTCCTTTACTGCTTGCTCAATATACAGATTAAATAGCATCGGGGAGAGGCTACAGCCATGTCTCACTCCCTTCCCAACCACTGCTTCCCTTTCATGTCCCTCGACTCTTCTAACTGCCATCTGGTTTCTGTAAAAATTGTAAACAGTCTTTCGCTCCCTGTATTTGACACCTGCCACCTTCAGAATTTGAAAGAGAGTATGCCAGTCAACATTGTCAAAAGCTTTCTCTAAGTCTACAAATGCTAGAAACGTAGGATTGCCTTTCCTTGATCTATCTTCTAAGATAAGTCGTACAGTCAGTACTGCTTCACGTGTTCCAATATTTCTACGGAATCCAAACAGATCTTCCCCGAGGTCAGCTTCTACCAGTTTTCATACGTCTGTAAAGAATTCGCGTTAGTATTTTGCAGCTGTGACTTATTAAACTGATAGTTCGGTAATTTTCACATCTGTGTACACCTGCTTTCTTTGGGATTGGAATTATTATATCCTTCGTGAAGTTACAGTCTCATACATGTTGCTCACCAGATGGTAGAGTTTTGTCAGGACTGGCTCTCCAAAGGCTGTCAGTACTAATGGAATGTTGTCTACTCCCGGGGCCTTGTTTCGACTCAGGTCCTTCAGTGCTCTGTCAAACTCTTCACGCAGTTTCATGTCTCCCATTTCATCTTCATCTACATCCTCTTCCATTTCCATAATATTGTCCTCAAGTATATCGCCCTTGTATAGACCCTCTATATACTCCTTCCACATTTCTGCTTTCCCTTCTTTGCTTAGAACAGGGTTTCCATCTGAGCTCTTGATATTCATTCAAATGGTTCTCTTTTCTCCAAAGGTCTCTTTAATTTTCCTGTAGGATCTATCTTACCGTTAGTGAGATAAGCCTCTACATCCTTACATTTGTGCTCGAGCCATCCCTGCTTAGCCATTTTTCACTTCCTGTCGATCTCATTTTTGAGACGTTTGTATCGCTTTTTGCCGCTTCATTTACTGCATTTTTATATTTTCTCCTTTCGTCAATTATATTCAATATCTCTTCTGTTTCCCGTGGATTTCTACTAGCCCTCGTCTTTTTACCTACTTGATCCTCTGCTACCTTTACTACTTCATCCCTCAAAGCTACCCATTCTTCTTCTACTGTATTTCTTTCCCCCATTCCTGTCAATTGTTCCCTTATGCTCTCCCTGAAACTCAGTACAACCTCTGGTTTAGTCATTTTATCCAGGTCCCATCTCCTTAAATTCCCACCTTTTTGCAGTTTCTTCAGTTTTAATCTACACTTCATAACCAATAGATTGTGGTAAGAGTGCACATCTGCCCCTGTAAATGTCTTACAATTTAAAACCTGGTTCCTAATCTCTGTCTTACCGTTATATAATCTATCTGTTACCTTCTAGTATCTCCAGGCTCGTACCATGCATACAACCTTCTTTCAAGGTATGGTTAACTTATGCTCTGTGGAAAATTCTACCAGGCGGCTTCCTCTTTCATTTCTTACCCCCAATCCATATTCACCTACTACGTTTCTTTGCCTTGCATTTCCTACTATCGAATTCCAGTCGCCCATGACTATTAAATTTTCGTCTCCCTTCACTATCTGAATAATTTCTTTTATCTCGTCATACATTGCATCAATTTCTTCGTCATCTGCAGATGTAGTTGGCATATAAACTTGTGCTCCCTGCCGCCGTTGGATAAGCAGCTGCAGCAGCAAGTCGTATACTCCTAGCTCATTCATTTGTTACATAGTTTAATTCTTAATTTCTTTGCGTGTTTTTGGTACTTGCATTGTTTAAATCATAAATTTCGGGCGTATTATAGTATTTGAGAGTTGTAGCATCGCGTTTTAGTACCTGAATAGTGTAAAGTCGCGTAGTCGTCTGTCTTCTGTTTTTGTTTTGAACGGCCAGTGTCGGTTGGTCACAGTCAGTGTGCTCCCTGCCGCCGTTGGATAAGCAGCTGCAGCAGCAAGTCGTATACTCCTAGCTCATTCATTTGTTACATAGTTTAATTCTTCATTTCTTTGCGTGTTTTTGGTACTTGCATTGTTTAAATCATAAATTTCGGGCGTATTATAGTATTTGAGAGTTATAGCATCGCGTTTTAGTACCTGAATAGTGTAAAGTCGCGTAGTCGTCTGTCTTCTGTTTTTGTTTTGAACGGCCAGTGTCGGTTGGTCACAGTCAGTGTGCTCCCTGCCACCGTTGGATAAGCAGCTGCAGCAGCAAGTCGTATACTCCTAGCTCATTCATTTGTTACATAGTTTAATTCTTCATTTCTTTGCGTGTTTTTGGTACTTGCATTGTTTAATTCATAAATTTCGGGCGTATTATAGTATTTGAGAGTTGCAGCATCGCGTTTTAGTACCTGAATAGTGTAAAATCGCGTAGTCTCCTTCCGCCGCCGAGCAGTGTGTCAGCAGTGCACAAGTGGCAGCATTACTGCATTTACTAGGCAATCTTGTATTTTAATAACCGTTTAAATTTTGTGTCGATTTGTTTGCGCTCTCTGTAGATTAGTTCAGACGTTCTTTGCACAACAGTTTTTAGCATGGATAGGGACTGCAACTGCTGTGTTCGGATGCAGGCTGAGTTGGCATCCCTTCGCTCCCAGCTTCAGGCAGTGTTGGCTTCGGTCACACAGCTTGAGGCTGTTGCCAATGGTCATCACTGTGGGGGTCCGGATGTGGGTTTGTCGGGGACAGCCAGCTCGTCCCACGCATCCCCCGATCGGACTACGACTGTGGTTGCCCGGGATACTGCCCGCATTGAGGCTGATCCCTCACCTGTGGTAGAGTGGGAGGTCGTCTCAATGTGTGGCAGGGGGCGAAAGACATTCCGGAGGGCTGAGCGGAAGGCCTCTCCAGTTTGTCTGACGAACCGGTTTCAGGCTCTGTCTCAGGCTGATACTGATCTTTGGCCTGACATGGCTGCTTGTCCTGTTCCAGAGGTTGCCCCTCAGTCTGCAAGATCCGGGCGGTCGCAGAGGGTGGGCTTACTGGTAGTTGGGAGCTCCAACGTCAGGCGCGTAATGGGGCCCCTTAGGGATATGGCAGCAAGGGAGGGGAAGAAAACCAAAGTGCACTCCGTGTGCATACCGGGGGGAGTCATTCCAGATGTGGAAAGGGTCCTTCCGGATGCCATGAAGGGTACAGGGTGCACCCATCTGCAGGTGGTCGCTCATGTCGGCACCAATGATGTGTGTCGCTATGGATCGGAGGAAATCCTCTCTGGCTTCCAGCGGCTATCTGATTTGGTGAAGACTGCCAGTCTCGCTAGCGGGATGAAAGCAGAGCTCACCATCTGCAGCATCGTCGACAGGACTGACTGCGGACCTTTGGTACAGAGCCGAGTGGAGGGTCTGAATCAGAGGCTGAGACGGTTCTGCGACCGTGTGGGCTGCAGATTCCTCGACTTGCGCCATAGGGTGGTGGGGTTTCGGGTTCCGCTGGATAGGTCAGGAGTCCACTACACGCAACAAGCGGCTACACGGGTAGCAGGGGTTGTGTGGCGTGGGCTGGGCGGTTTTTTTAGGTTAGATGGCCTCGGGCAAGTACAGAAAGGGCAACAGCCTCAACGGGTGCGGGGCAAAGTCAGGACATGCGGGGACCAAGCAGCAATCGGTATTGTAATTGTAAACTGTCGAAGCTGCGTTGGTAAAGTACCGGAACTTCAAGCGCTGATAGAAAGCACCGAAGCTGAAATCGTTATAGGTACAGAAAGCTGGCTGAAGCCAGAGATAAATTCTGCCGAAATTTTTACAAACGTACAGACGGTGTTTAGAAAGGATAGATTGCATGCAACCGGTGGTGGAGTGTTCGTTGCTGTTAGTAGTAGTTTATCCTGTAGTGAAGTAGAAGTGGATAGTTCCTGTGAATTATTATGGGTGGAGGTTACACTCAACAACCGAGCTAGGTTAATAATTGGCTCCTTTTACCGACCCCCCGACTCAGCAGCATTAGTGGCAGAACAGCTGAGAGAAAATTTGGAATACATTTCACATAAATTTTCTCAGCATGTTATAGTCTTAGGTGGAGATTTCAATTTACCAGATATAGACTGGGACACTCAGATGTTTAGGACGGGTGGTAGGGACAGAGCATCGAGTGACATTATACTGAGTGCACTATCCGAAAATTACCTCGAGCAATTAAACAGAGAACCGACTCGTGGAGATAACATCTTGGACCTACTGATAACAAACAGACCCGAACTTTTCGACTCTGTAAGCGCAGAACAGGGAATCAGTGATCATAAGGCCGTTGCAGCATCCCTGAATATGGAAGTTAATAGCAATATAAAGAAAGGGAGGAAGGTTTATCTGTTTAGCAAGAGTAATAGAAGGCAGATTTCAGGCTACCTAACAGATCAAAACGAAAATTTCTGTTCCGACACTGACAATGTTGAGTGTTTATGGAAAAAGTTCAAGGCAATCGTAAAATGCGTTTTAGACAGGTACGTGCCGAGTAAAACTGTGAGGGACGGGAAAAACCCACCGTGGTACAACAACAAAGTTAGGAAATTACTGCGAAAGCAAAGAGAGCTTCACTCCAAATTTAAACGCAGCCAAAACCTCTCAGACAAACAGAAGCTAAACAATGTCAAAGTTAGCGTAAGGATGGCTATGCGTGAAGCGTTTAGTGAATTCGAAAGTAAAATACTAGGTACCGACTTGACAGAAAATCCTAGGAAGTTCTGGTCTTCCGTTAAATCAGTAAGTGGCTCGAAACAGCATGTCCAGACACTCCGGGATGATGATGGCATTGAAACAGAGGATGACAAGCGTAAAGCTGAAATACTAAACACCTTTTTCCAAAGCTGTTTCACAGAGGAAGACCGCACTGCATTTCCTTCTCTAAATCCTCGCACAAACGAAAAAATGGCTGACATCGAAATAAGTGTCCAAGGAATAGAAAAGCAACTGGAATCACTCAACAGAGGAAAGTCCACTGGACCTGACGGGATACCAATTCGATTCTACGCAGAGTACGCGAAAGAAATTGCCCCCCTTCTAACAGCCGTGTACCGCAAGTCTCTAGAGGAACGTAAAGTTCCAAATGATTGGAAAAGAGCACAGGTAGTCCCAGTCTTCAAGAAGGGGCGTCGAGCAGATGCGCAAAACTATAGACCTATATCTCTGACGTCGATCTGTTGTAGAATTTTAGAACATGTTTTTTGCTCGAGTATCATGTCGTTTTTGGAAACTCAGAATCTACTATGTAGGAATCAACATGGATTCCGGAAACAGCGATCGTGTGAGACCCAACTCGCTCTATTTGTTCATGAGACCCAGAAAATATTAGATACAGGCTCCCAGGTAGATGCTATTTTCCTTGACTTCCGGAAGGCGTTCGATACAGTTCCGCACTGTCACCTGATAAACAAAGTAAGAGCCTACGGAATATCAGACCAGCTGTGTGGCTGGATTGAAGAGTTTTTAGCAAACAGAACACAGCATGTTGTTCTCAACGGAGAGACGTCTACAGACGTTAAAGTAACCTCTGGCGTGCCACAGGGGAGTGTTATGGGACCATTGCTTTTCACAATATATATAAATGACCTAGTAGATAGTGTCGGAAGTTCCATGCGGCTTTTCGCGGATGATGCTGTAGTATACAGAGAAGTTGCAGCATTAGAAAATTGTAGCGAAATGCAGGAAGATCTGCAGCGGATAGGCACTTGGTGCAGAGAGTGGCAACTGACCCTTAACATAGACAAATGTAATGTATTGAGAATACATAGAAAGAAGGATCCTTTATTGTATGATTATATGATAGCGGAACAAACACTGGTAGCAGTTACTTCTGTAAAATATCTGGGAGTATGCGTGCGGAACGATTTGAAGTGGAATGATCATATAAAATTAATTGTTGGTAAGGCGGGTACCAGGTTGAGATTCATTGGGAGAGTCCTTAGAAAATGTAGTCCATCAACAAAGGAGGTGGCTTACAAAACACTCGTTCGACCTATACTTGAGTATTGCTCATCAGTGTGGGATCCGTACCAGATCGGGTTGACGGAGGAGATAGAGAAGATCCAAAGAAGAGCGGCGCGTTTCGTCACAGGGTTATTTGGTAACCGTGATAGCGTTACGGAGATGTTTAACAAACTCAAGTGGCAGACTCTGCAAGAGAGGCGCTCTGCATCGCGGTGTAGCTTGCTCGCCAGGTTTCGAGAAGGTGCGTTTCTGGATGAGGTATCGAATATATTGCTTCCCCCTACTTATACCTCCCGAGGAGATCACGAATGTAAAATTAGAGAGATTAGAGCGCGCACAGACGCTTTCAGACAGTCGTTCTTCCCGCGAACCATACGCGACTGGAACAGGAAAGGGAGGTAATGACAGTGGCACGTAAAGTGCCCTCCGCCACACACCCTTGGGTGGCTTGCGGAGTATAAATGTAGATGTAGATGTAGATGGTTGGCGTGGGCTTCGTATCTATCTTGGCCACAATAATGCGTTCACTATGCTGTTTGTGGTAGCTCACCCGCACTCTTATTTTCTTATTAATTATTAAACCTACTCCTTCATTACCCCTATTTGATTTAGTACACTACTGGCCATTAAAATTGCCACACCACCGAGATGACGTGCTAGAGGCAGCTTTTCAGAGCATTCACACAAGGTTGTCGCCCGTGGCGACACCTGCAACATGCTGACATGAGGAAAGATTCCAACCGATTTTCATACACAAACAGTAGTTGATCGGCGTTGCCTGGTGAAACATTGTTGTGATTGCACCTGTAAGGAGGAGAAATGGGTACCATCACGTTTCCGTCTTTGATAAATGTCGGATTGTAGTAGCCTATCGCGATTGCAGTTTATCGTATCGCGACATTGCCGCTCGCGTTGGTCGAGATCCAATGACTGTTACAGAATATGGAATCGCTGCGTTCAGGAGGGTAATACGGAACGCCGTGTAGGATCCCAACGGCCTCGTATCACTAGCAGTCGAGATGACAGGCATCTTATCCGCATGGTTGTAACGGATCGTGCAGCCACGTCTCGATCCTTAAGTCAACATATGGGGACGTTTGCAAGACAACAACCATCTACACGAACATCACACACAGGAGCGCCTGCGGAGGTGTACTCAACGACGAACCTGGGTGCACGAATAGCAAAACGTCATTTTTTCGGATGAATCCAGGTTCTGTTTACAGCATCACGATGGTCGCATCGGTATTTGGCAACATGGCTGTGAACGCACATTGGAAGCGTGTGTTCGTCATCGCCATACAGGAGTGTCACCCGGCGTGATGGTATGGGGTGCCATTGGTTACACGTCTCGGCCACCTTTTGTTCGCATTGACAGCACTTTGAACAGAGGACGTTACATTTCAGATGTGTTACGACCCGTGGCTCTACCCTTCATTCGATCCCTGTGGAACCCTATATTTCAGCAGGATAATGTACGACCGCATGTTGCAGGTCATGTACGGGCCTTTCTGGATACGGAAAATGTTCGACTGCTGCCCTGGTCAGCACATTCTCCCGATATCTCACCAATTGAAAACGTCTGGCAAAGGTGGCCGAGCAACTGGCTCGTCACGATACGCCAGTCACTACTCTTGATGAACTGTGGTATCGTGTTGAAGCCGCATGGGCAGCTGTACCTGTTCATGCCATCCAAGCTTTGTTTGACGCAATGCCCAGGCGTATCAAGGCCGTTATTACGGCCAGAGGTGGTTGTTCTGGGTGCTGATTTCTCAGGCTCTATGCACCCAAATTGCGTGAAAATGTAATCACATGTCAGTTCTAGTATAATATATTTGTCCAATGAATACCCGTTTATCATCTGCATTTCTTCTTGGTGTAGCAATTTTAATGGCCAGTAGTTTATTTATAACCCTGTATTTACCTGACCAAAAGTCTTGTTCCTCCTGCCAACTTCACTAATTCCCACTATATCTAACTTTAACCTATCCGTTACCCTTTATAAATTTTCTAACCTACCTGCCCGATTAAGGGATCTGATATTCCACGCTCCGATCCGCAGAACGTCAGTTTTCTTTCTCCTGATAACGACGTCCTCCTGAGTAGTTCCTGCCCGGAGATCCGAATGGGGGACTATTTGACCTCCGGAATATTTTACGCAAATGGGCGCCATCATCATTTCACGATACAGTAAAGCTGCATGCCCTCGGGAAAAATTACGGCTGTAGTTTCCCCTTGCTTTCAGCCGTTAGCAGTACCTTCACAGCAAGGCCGTTTTGGTTAGTGTTACAAGGTCAGATCAGTCAATTATCCAGAGTGTAGCCCCCGAAACTACTGAAAAGGCTGCTGTCCTTCTTCAGGAACCACACATTTGTCTGGCCTCTCAATAGATACCTCTCCGTTGTGGTTGCACCTACAGTACGGCTATCTGTATTGCTGGGGCACGAAAGCCTCCCCACCAACTGTAAGGTCCATGGTTCATGGGGGGGCCGGGGGGGGGGGGAGGGACTACGACTTGTCTTGGAAGAGGGGTGAAGGAAAGGTAAACCTACATTTGTAGCCTTTGTAGACTTAGGGAAGGGTTTCGACAGTGTTGACTGGAATACTCTCTTTGAAATTCTGAAGGGATCATGGGTAAAATACAGGGAGCGAAAGTCTATTTACAACTTGTACAGAAACTAAACAGTAGTTATAAACGTCGAGGACCATGAAAGGGAAACAGTGGTTGAGAAGGGAAAGAGACGGGATTTTAGCCAATCCTTGACGTTACTGAATCTGTACATCGAGCAAGCAGTGTAGGAAACCAAAGAAAAATTTGAAGCAAGAATTAAAGTTCAGAGAGAAGAAATAAAAACTCTGAGGTTTCGATGACATTGTATTTTGTCAGAAACAGCAAAAGACTTGGAAGGTTAGTGGAACGGCATGGATAATGTCTTGAAAGGAGGATATGAGATAAACATCAACAAAAGCAAAACAAGGATAATGGACTGTAGTCGAATTAATGCAGCTGATACTGAAGGTATTATATTAGGAACATTGAACACCTAATGTAGTAGGTTTTGCCATCTGGGCAGCAAAATAACTGACGATGGCCGAAGTAGAGAAGATATAAATCGTAGACTGACAATGGCAACGAAAACATTTATGAAGAAGAGAAATTTGTTAATATCGAATATAGATTTAAGTTTTAGGAAGTCTCTCTTGAAGATCTTTTGTATTGAGTGTAGCAGTGCATGAAAGTGAAATATGTACGGTAAACAGTTCAGACAAGAATAGAATAGAAGCTTTTGAAATATGTTACTACAGAAGAATGTTGAAAATTAGGTGGATAGATCACGTAAGTAATGAGCAGTTACCAAACAGAATTGGGGAGACAAGAAATTTGTGCCACAACGTGACTAAAAGAAGAGATCGCTTCGTCGTAAACATTCTGAGAGATGAAGGTGTCACCAACATGATATTGGAGGGAAGAGAGGGGGTAACATCGTAGAGCAGAAGAAGAAGCTTGCAGGGCATACAGTAATATGAAGACCTGCATCAAACCAGTTTTCGCACTGATGACCACAACAACAATATCATGAATGTGCACTCTGCGTGGGCATGCGGGAGACACTCACAGTCTAGGACTAGTCATCGGTCAGCCATTGGGATGTGAACGTCTAAAGCAGTCATCAGCCAGCCTTGGTAATGTGAATACGTATCACTCATGATACGAAGGATGTATTATTTTCTTGTGAATGGAAGTGATATAACTGATAATATTTGCCTTAGAAAATCATGGTTTGATATCAAAAAATTTGGATATTAATACAAAGAAACTGTGTTTAATATTTGTGATACTCGATATACACTATGTGATCAAAAGTATCCGGACACCCCCAAAAACATACGTTTTTCATATTAGGTGCATTGTACTGCCACCTCCTGCCAGGTACTCCATATCACCGACGTCAGTAGTCATTAGACATCGTGAGAGAGCAGATGGGGCGCTCCGCTGAACTGACGGACTTCGAACGTGGTCAGGTGATTGGGTGCCACTTGTGTCATACGTCTGTACGCGCGATTTCCACACTCCTAAGCATTCCTAGGTCCGTTGTTTCCAATGTGATAGTAAAGTGGAAACGAGAAGGGACACGTACAGCACAAAAGCGTACAGGCAGACATCGTCTGTTGATTGACGGAGACCACGGACAGTTGAAGAAGTTCGTAACGTGTAATAGGCAGAAATCTATCCAGACCATCACACAAAAATTCCAAACTGCATCAGGATCCACTGCAAGTACTATGACAGTTAGGCGGGAAGTGAGAAAACTTGGATTTCGTGGTCGAGCAGCTGCTCATAAGCCACACATCACGCCGGTAAATGCCAAACGACGCCTCGCTTGGTGAAGGAGCGTAAACATTGGACTACTGAACAGTGGAAAAACGTTGTGTGGAGTGACGAAACACAGTACACAGTGTGGCGAGCTAATGGAGGATGTGGGTATGGCGAATGCCAGGTCAATGTCAACTGCCAATGTGTGTAGTGCCAACAGTCACATTCGGAGGTGTTGGTGTTATGATGTGGTCGTGTTTTTCATGGAGGAGGCTTGCAACCCTTGTTTTTTTGCGTGCCACTATCACAGCACAGGCCTACACTGATGTTTTAAGCATATTCTTGCTTCCTACTGTTGAAGAGCAATTTGGGGATGGCGATTGCATCTTTCAGCACGATCAAGCACCTGTTCATAATGCCCTGTGGCGGAGTGGGTACACAGCAATCAGCACGATCAAGCACCTGTTCATAATGCCCTGTGGCGGAGTGGGTACACAGCAATAACGTCCCTGTAATGGACTGGCCTGTACAGAGTCCTGACCTGAATCCTACAGAACACCTTTGGGATATTTTGGAACACCGACTTTGCGCCAGGCCTCACGAACCGAGATCGATACCATTCCTCTGTGTAGCACTCTAAGAAGAATGGGCTGCCATTCCCCAAGAAACCTTCCAGTACCTGATTGAACGTATGCCTGCGAGAGTGGAAGCCGTCATCAAGGCTAAGAGTGGGCCGAAACCATATTGAATTCCAGCATTGCCGATGGAGGACGCCTGCGTCTTCGATGTCTATCAGCATAACTTCGACCTCTTAAACTTAGCTGACCTTCTCTTAACACTTGTAACTGAGCAACAGACAAATTTGGTGAAATCGTAATATATTGGAACTTCCTGGCACATTAAAACTGTGTGCCGGACCGAGACTCGAACTTGGGACCTTGGTAAGAGACGAGGTACTGGCGGAAGTAAAGCCGTGAGGACGGGGCGTGAGTCGTGCTTGGATAGCTCAGGTGGTAGAGCACTTGCCCGCGGAAGGCAAAGGTCTCAAGTTCGAGTCTCGGTCCGGCACACAGTTTTCATCTGCCAGGAAGTTTCGTACCAGCGCACACTCCGCTGCAAAGTGAAAATCTCATTCTCGTAATATATTGTTGATGCCCAGAGGCCTCCGATATTGTAAGTGTACGTTGATTACATCAGCTAACGAAGTTGCAAGTGCTTTTATCGGAATTTACGGACATCACATGACCATATCTCCCTCCTCTGGACACTATACAATTCACACCAAAGATAAAGTAATTTACAGTTCTAAGCTGCCGCAATTCTGCTATTATTTGTGGCATATGATTGATGTTATCTATCACGCTAGACTTCAAGTCACGATGCCTGGATAATTTAGAATCCGCTGACCATTAATATTCCACAATACCCAAGCCACAAAGCAACCTAACGCGACCAAGTGGTCGTCAGTGATGATAAAATCACAGGTCTGAGACTTTGAAAACTGATTTAGATGGAGTGATGGTATGTCGCCTGATATAACACATCTATGCTTGTCCGTGTGGAGTGTCACGAATCAAAATACACTTTACCAACACTAATCAAATTCACTTCCTACCCGACTGTGCTTGATTCAAAGTTGTTAACGCAGCATGAGCAAAAACAAAGTTTATTAAGCTTGAGAGATGGAACTGACGTTCGCCGCATATCCGAGTTCCTTCAACATTAGCTCCGTCCTCTCTAACAACTGAAACGATATTGTAAAAGATTGTAAACTCGTGTTTGTAGGTGTGTGGTTGGTTCTGAGAAATTGGTAAAACTTATCTATACAGGGTGTTACAAAAATGTACGGCCAAACTTTCAGGAAACATTCCTCACACACAAATAAAGAAAAGATGTTATGTGCACATGTGTCCGGAAACGCTTAATTTCCATGTTAGAGCTCATTTTAGCTTCGTCAGTATGTACTGTACTTCCTCGATTCACCGCCAGTTGGCCCAACTGAAGGAAGGTAATGTTGACTTCGGTGCTTGTGTTGACATGCGACTCATTGCTCTACAGTACTAGCATCAAGCACATCAGTACGTAGCATCAACAGGTTAGTGTTCATCACGAACGTGGTTTTGCAGTCAGTGCAACGTTTACAAATGCGGAGTTGGCAGATGCCTATTTGATGTATGGATTAGCACGGGGCAATAGCCGTGGCGCGATCCGTTTGTATCGAGACAGATTTCCAGAACGAAGGTGTCCCGACAGGAAGACGTTCGAAGCAATTGATCGACGTCTTAGGGAGCACGGAACATTCCAGCCTATGACTCGCGACTGGGGAAGACCTAGAACGACGAGGACACATGCAATGGACGAGGCAATTCTTCGTGCAGTTGACGATAACCCTAATGTCAGCATCAGAGAAGTTGCTGCTGTACAAGGTAACGTTGACCACGTCACTGTATGGAGAGTGCTACGGGAGAACCAGTTGTTTTCGTACCATGTTCAGCGTGTGCAGGCACTATCAGCAGCTGATTGGCCTCCACGGGTACACTTCTGCGAATAGTTCATCCAACAATGTGTCAATCCTCATTTCAGTGCAAATGTTCTCTTTACGGACGAGTCTTCATTCCAACGTGATCAAATTGTAAATTTTCACCATCAACATGTGTGGGCTGACGAGAATCCGCACGCAGTTGTGCAATCACGTCATCAACACAGATTTTATGCGAACGTTTGGGCAGGCATTGTTGGTGATGTCTTGATTGGGCCTCATGTTCTTCCACCTACTCTCAATGGAGCACGTTATCCTGATTTCATACGGGATAATCTACCTGTGCTGCTAGAACATGTGCCTTTACAAGTACGACACAACATGTGGTTCATGCACGGTGGAGTTCCTGCACATTTCAGTCGAAGTGTTCGTACGCTTCTCAACAACAGATTCGGTGACCGATGGATTGGTAGAGGCGGACCAATTCCATGGCCTCCACGCTCTCCTGAGCTCAACCCTCTTGACTTTCATTTATGGGTGCATTTGAAAGCTCTTGTCTACGCAACCCCGGTACCAAATGTAGAGACTCTTCGTGCTCGTATTGTGGACGGCTGTGATAGAATACGCCATTCTCCAGGGCTGCATCAGCGCATCAGGGATTCCAAGCGACGGAGGGTGGATGCATGTATCCTCGCTAACGGAGGACATTTTGAACATTTCCTGTAACAAAGTGTTTGAAGTCACGCTGGTACGTTCTGTTGCTGTGTGTTTCCATTCCATGATTAATGTGATTTGAAGAGAAGTAATAAAATGAGCTCTAACGTGGAAAGTAAGCGTTTCCGGACACATGTCCACATAACATATTTTCTTTCTTTGTGTGTGAGGAATGTTTCCTGAAAGTTTGGCCGTATCTTTTTGTAACACCCTGTATACTGAAATGCGTAAATCTCAGCGCAGGGCAACAGAGCTATTTTTAAAGTTAAATTCTGAACGAAAGTATGTGAAGCACACGTTACGCGAAGCGAAATCTAGGCTACCCAGTACATCAATTCGTGTGGGAGAGAGCAATACGTTTTCAGTAGAATTTACGTATACTACCTGACTACAAAACAAAGTGATTCAAATTAAAATCTGGGCCCAAAATGTAACTAATCTTTATCTTAATCTTGTAAACGATCACTATACCAGAATTGTTATTGTAATTAAAGAGCAAAAGAAGATAAAAATTAACGCATCTGTGTGACAAAACTGCTTGAAAATTTACTGAAATCTTAAATTGATTTGAAACCTTTGAAATTATATGATATTTCTACATATACATTCTGACAGTGGCTGTACCTTACAGTGGATATGAATTTTGAGGATAATTAAATTTGTTGGCTACCTTGTGCACGGAACGCTCTTCTGTCCCACGACCTGATACTACACTGAAACTTGTTTATTGCTAGTAAGACGATTAGTGGGAACCAGTCCCTATCTAGAGTTTCAAATTGACTTTTACAACTTGAATGGAATGTGCACATGTTTCTTGTATAATGTTACACTATACAACGAAAACAAGAGAAATAATGTTGTCTGATGCTGCTGCTGCTGCTCCTATAAACTGATTCTTTTTCTGCTGGGCCTGCTGCATATATGATATCAAAATATGTCATTTTTACATAAACTGATTCCCATTTAGCTGCAAAATATTTTATTTAGCTTGTGTCAGCCGTGTTTATTCACTGTGAGCTTTAGTTGGCTAGTATGCAGTTGTCAAGTGTACCTGTTGATATTACAATTAATATAGCTTACTTACGTCTACGTGTGGTTCATTAAGTTATTTTACACTTTTTTTACTTACTCTGGAGAAGTGACAAATGATAAAAAATCTTGTTTGGTGACAAAGTGTATAAATCAACTAATTTCGTCTGTATAGCATTCTATTTTTGGCAGATAAATTTTTAGTTCTCGCTCCTATGACGCTTTGCGTTTTGCAGAGAAAATCAGGAAGTCAGAGATGGTGATTATATATCAACGATATTATGATTTTGCTGTTACGTGCAGGTAAAAGGTGTGTATTGTTATTATGTATCATGTGGTTTTTGTTTGTTTTCTTTTTCTAAAATTTCAATAAAAATTATTTTTCTGTTTCAACAAATTTTAAAAAAGAAAATTATTTAGAAAACTTCTGACGTCACCCTTATCTCTGATGAACACTTGCCGTTGAGGACAACGTACTGGGTTGTATTCCTCAAGAAATCTTCGAGCCACTCGTATACCTGGGAGCCTATTCCATACACTTGTACCTTCGTTAACAGTCTGCAGTGAGCCACCAGATGAAACGATTTCCGGATATCCGTGGAATCTTCCTGTTGCCCTTCATCTATGGTTCGCAGGATGTCATATGACAAAAGGGAAGCTGAATTTCGCAAGAGCGATGCTTTCTAAATCTGTACTGAATTTTGAACAGAAGTTTATTGTATTCTAACAGAGAATGTGTCTAGCGTGCTGCAGCAAATCTATGAGGGTTGAATTAAAACTAATACCTCCACCTTCGTTAATGGCGTTTGAATGGAAATATTTAAAAAAAATCAAACTCAGAAATAATCCTTAGAATGTGATCTTTAATTATCAATATTCACTGTTCCACATAATCACCAGCCAGTTAGATACATTTCTGACAACTATTAACAAGTTTTCTGAAGCCGTCACGGAAGAAGTCGACACTCTGTTCCCGCAACCGACTGACGTTTCGTCTCCGGTCGTAATGATGCCCGCACGTTACGCTTCCTGTCACAATTGAATGGAGAAAGGCGTCAGCTTCATTCTCGTAACGCGAGAGGAGTTGCTGGCAAATTTCAAGTCTGTGCGCTTTCATTTCAGGAGTCAGCTTCTGGGGTATCCATTGTGCACAGATCTTCCGATAACCAAGCAAAGCAATAATGTCACCCACACGTTCTTGTGAAATGCCAATTGTGCTTGCAGTTTTTCTCTGAGTGATACGACGATCCTCCTGAATCAATCTGTCAACATTTTGCTTGTGAAACTCGGTCGTTGCTGTCACAGGACGTCCAACTCTTTGTTTGTCCGGAAGGTCAATTGTTCCCGCCTCAGCATCTTTAAACTTACTCGCCCAACGACGCACAGTACTCACATCGACACGATCACCATAAACTGCTTTCATTGTCTGATGAATCTCCTTTGGTGTGACACCTTCTTCTGTCAAGAATTCAATGACTGCACGTTGCTTAAATCGCATTGACCGACCTTCTGCGCAGGGTTCCATACTTCACACTGTAATTACACAGAAGTTCAGTGCTAAGGCTTCTCGCCAACTGGAGCTATAGAAGAGAGGATGCGGAACAAGCCAGTACCTACCACATACCGATGCTGCCAACTGTTGAAGAGTTACGAAAGTGGTGGTAGTACTTTTAGTCTGCTGCATTCGCTCAACTATTCGGTTTTCAGTTCTACAAGTATTGTCATAGCTATTAAAAATTCGCAAGCATAAATTTTCAGGACTATCTGCATGAGGCTAACAGAAATTAATTTTCCTTTAGTTTTCCACCTTAAAAACGTATTTTATTGAAAAGTTTTTTGTATGAATAATTATTATTATTCTTTTTTTGTCTTGTATGTGTGACATTTTATGAACAGATTTCAAACAATTTTCTGAGTTTACAGCAGAATTATTTGGTAAATTTCAGCTCCTCTTCATCTCAGTCCAATATATTGCTCCCTCCCACATGTATCTCTCCAGTGAAGGTAAAAATTAGACAAAATAGGACTCAAACGGTGTCTTACTGGCATTGTTCATGTCGCGAAATATTCGTGATTGGAATAGTGAGAATGGGACACAGCAGTGGTAAACAAAGTACACCAAATATCAGACACGAAAGCGAGTTAATATTGCATCCAGTCATGAGCTTCGTGAAAGTTTCAGGTTTCTAGATCATCGAGAAAATAATTTGAAATCGAACACAAAATTTGCACCTAACAGATAGACAGAAAAACACAAGTACCCTCCGCTACACACTGGACACGAAAGTCACTTAATATTCCAACTGCCATCCACTTCTGGGCTCTGATGAATGCTCATCGGGAAGTTAGTTTAAAATCAATTGGAAAATTTGTATGGGACAGACAAACAAACAAGAAAGCGACCTAATAGAAATGTATTGAAAAGGAAATGAGCACTAATAAGTGAAAAAACATGTATTACAGAGTAGTACACAAACTACTTGGTGTAAATGAAATGTAATGCGTTCTGTAAAGTGACCCACAGTTTCCAAGAAAAGCGTTTCAAAATAAGTTTAACAAATTTCAGTTGCCGTTATTCCCTTATTTGCAAATATTTGTGGATGTACGGCGAGAAACAGCCACTGCTGCTAAACATAGCAGTTCTCGAGAGAAAATGCGTCCGCAATACTGTCTGTGGCTGCGTGATAGCTCGCTCGTATGTGGCGCTGTCAAAGCGAGTGCCAGAGGTCCGTTGCACGTGTGTGGCGTGCTTATAGAAGCGTGGCAGTTTGCTGCGTCACAATGCAGCAGGGGCGTAATTAGTAGTAAAGGCAGTACGTCAAGCCCGCCGCACACAGCAGCCTCGCTAAGTGCCAATCAGTGAAGCCGCACGACCATACATCCCTGGAGCCCGACTGTGACATTAGGCCAATCAGTGTTGGTCTCCGGAAACTACCGCCAAACTCAGCGAAGTTGATTCGCCCTCTCTCTCGAAAAACGTAGCTGAGTGAACACGACGTGCATCGGCTACTACACTGATCAGCACGAAAAGGAAACGCTTCAATTTCTTAGAAAAAGCTTAATTTTAAACTTTCTGTTTCAAATTCCAGTTCCTTTTATAGCACTAATCTACTACTTTATGATAAAATATATGACCCCACCTAGTTGCCCAACAAAAAAGACGATAAAAAACAAAAGAAGCAAGGGATGCGGAAGTAACGCGAATGGAAACACATTTCAAATAAATTTGGAGGAAGGTTAAGAAGGTAACGCACTTATACCCTGGTTTTCTACATTGCACAGACATCTCTTCGTTTCTTCAAAAGCGTACTTGGCCTCCTATGGCATCAATTTCATGCAGCAAACTATCATTGATGTTTCTGTTTAATGCCGCAATGTCCACTTGAGAAATTATCTCCCATTGCTTCAGGAGGCCCTCTCGCAAGCCCTGTAAGCTCTCAGTAGTGCAGATGGCTCCTTCTTCTCAGCTGATCCCATAGATGTTCAACAACATTCAAATCAGGGCTTCGAGCAGGCTAAGCCATAGCACGGATCTAGGCCTCGTTCAACAACACTTGCACAATCCTCTCAACGTGTGGACATGCACTGTCAGCCATTAATGTACACTGAGGTGACAAAAGTCATGTGATAGCGATACGCACATATACTAATGGCGCCGTATTGCATTGACAGGGTATTATAGGGCAGTGCATTCGCCGAGCTCTCATCTGTACTCAGGTGATTCACGTAAATAGGTTTCCAAAGCACGACGGGGATTACCGAATTTAGAACGCAGAATGGTAGTCCGAACTAGACGTATGAGACATTGCATTTCGGAAATCGTTAGGAAATTCAGTATTCCGAAATCCGGGGTATCAAAAGTGTGGCGAGAATACTACACTCCTGGAAATTGAAATAGGAACACCGTGAATTCATTGTCCCAGGAAGGGGAAACTTTATTGACACATTCCTGGGGTCAGATACATCACATGATCACACTGACAGAACCACAGGCACATAGACACAGGCAACAGAGCATGCACAATGTCGGCAGTAGTACAGTGTATATCCACCTTTCGCAGCAATGCAGGCTGCTATTCGCCCATGGAGACGATCGTAGTGATGCTGGATGTAGTCCTGTGGAACGGCTTGCCATGCCATTTCCACCTGGCGCCTCAGTTGGACCAGCGTTCGTGCTGGACGTGCAGACCGCGTGAGACGACGCTTCATCAAGTCCCAAACATGCTCAATGGGGGACAGATCCGGAGATCTTGCTGGCCAGGGTAGTTGACTTACACCTTCTAGAGCACGTTGGGTGGCACGGGATACATGCGGACGTGCATTGTCCTGTTGGAACAGCAAGTTCCCTTGCCGGTCTATGAATGGTAGAACGATGGGTTCGATGACGGTTTGGATGTACCGCGCACTATTCAGTGTCCCCTCGACGATCACCAGTGGTGTACGGCCAGTGTAGGAGATCGCTCCCCACACCATGATGCCGGGTGTTGGCCCTGTGTGCCTCGGTCGTATGCAGTCCTGATTGTGGCGCTCACCTGCACGGTGCCAAACACGCATACGACCATCATTGGCACCAAGGCAGAAGCGACTCTCATCGCTGAAGACGACACGCCTCCATTCGTCCCTCCATTCACGCCTGTCGTGACACCACTGGAGGCGGGCTGCACGATGTTGGGGCGTGAGCGGAAGACGGCCTAACGGTGTGCGGGACCGTAGCCCAGCTTCATGGAGACGGTTGCGAATGGTCCTCGCCGATACCCCAGGAGCAACAGTGTCCCTAATTTGCTGGGAAGTGGCGGTGCGGTCCCCTACGGCACTGCGTAGGATCCTACAGTCTTGGCGTGCATCCGTGCGTCGCTGCGGTCCGGTCCCAGGTCGACGGGCACGTGCACATTCCGCCGACCACTGGCGACAACATCGATGTACTGTGGAGACCTCACGCCCCACGTGTTGAGCAATTCGGCGGTACGTCCACCCGGCCTCCCGCATGCCCACTATACGCCCTCGCTCAAAGTCCGTCAACTGCACATACGGTTCACGTCCACGCTGTCGCGGAGCTCCGTATGCCACGGCAAACTGGCTGACACTGACGGCGGCGGTGCACAAATGCTGCGCAGCTAGCGCCATTCGACGGCCAACACCGCGGTTCCTGGTGTGTCCGCTGTGCCGTGCGTGTGATCATTGCTTGTACAGCCCTCTCGCAGTGTCCGGAGGAAGTATGGTGGGTCTGACACACCGGTGTCAATGTGTTCTTTTTTCCATTTCCAGGAGTGTATATTTCAGGCATTACCTCTCACCATAGACAACGCTGTGGCCGACGGCCTTCACTTAACGAGTCAGAGCAGCGGCATTTGCATAGAGTTGTCAATGCTAGCTGACAAACAACACTGTGTGAAATAAGCACAGAAATCAGTGTCGGATGTACGTCGAACGTACCCGTTAAGACAGTGCCGTGAAATGTGGCGTTAATGGGCTATGGTAGCCTTTGTTAACAGCACGACATCGCCTGCAGCGCCTCGCCTGGGCTGGTGAACATTTCGTTTTTTTCCCCATTAGTTTTCTAACATTGATAGTGATTGCCCGCAAAAGACAAAGGTTCCGAATTCGAATCTCGGTTCGGCACACAATTTTAATCTGTCGTGCAGTTTCATATCAGTGCACAGTCGGCTGCAGAGTGAAAATTTCATTCTGGAAACATCACCCAGGCTGTGACTAAGCCATGTCTCCGCAATATCCTTTCTTCTAGGAGTGCTAGTTCTGCGAGCTCTGCAGAAGGGCTTCTATGAAATTTTGAGGGCAGGAGACAAGGTACAGGTGGAGAAAGCTGTGAGGTCGGGTCGTGCGTCGTGGTTAGGTAGCTCAGATGGTAGAGCACTTGCTCGCGTAAAGCAAAGGTCCTGAGTTCGAGTCTCGATCCAGCACACAGTTTTAATCTGGCAGGAAGTTTCATATCAGTACACACTTCGCTGCAGAGTGATAATTTCATGCCAGTCATATGACTGGTTTGAAGTGGCCCACCGTGAATTCTTCTCCTGTGCTGATCTCTTGGTCTCAGAGTGTCACTAGCAAAATATGTCCTCAATCGTACGCTGGACGCATTCCAGTCTCTGTTTTCCCCCATAGTTTCTACCCTTTATAGCTCCCTCTGTCCGTCGCTCGTGATCTCGCGGTAGCGTTCTCGCTTCCCGAGCATGGGATCCCATGTTCGAGATTTTCAGATAGTTTTACTATTGGTGTTTGCAATAGATATGACCAACTGTCAGAGTCTAGTGGAGAGGAATCTCTAGTAGCTGTAGATGTAGGAAGTATGCAGCAGACCTCAGCAGTTACGGTGGCTAGGACAGTTGCAAAGTCTAAGAGAAAGAAGAAGGTTCTGCTGTTAGGTAGTTCTCATGGTAGAGGTGTAGGCCAGCAGTTGCAGGAAGTGTTGGGGAGTGAGTACCAGGTCACCAGCATTGTGAAGCCTAATGCAGGATTGGCTCAGGTGACTGTTAACATAGGGGGATTATGTATGAATTTTACTAAAGAGGTTCAGGTAGTGATTGTGGGTGGGGCTAGTAATAGTATTGATAGGGATGTGGAGTATGTTATAGATGATGACCTGGAAAAGATAGCCACTCAGACTGCCAACACGAATGTGCATTTCGTGGAACTGTTTCAGCGTCATGATCGGCCTCATCTTAGTACAGCCGTCAAGCGTAATAACATGAGACTTGGGGGTGGGCTGATGACATTTCAGTGGTGTCGGTGGTGTCTATCAGCAGGACGGGTTTCACTAGACATGGCCTGCACCTCAACAGGTATGTAAAGCGGAGGTTGTCAAAGCTTATAGGTAACAGCATAGGTGGGGGTGGTGGGATCACTCATGGGAAACTTCCTGTAATAGTGGGTGTTAGAGCTGCACCTTTTTTAGATCGAAGTCAGCTGATAGGTATTCCTGCTTAAGGGAAGTCTCTCCAACAAAGAAACCACTTTCGACAAAGCTTAGGTATCCGAGTAATGAGGGAATTCGTATATTTCATCAAAATATACAAGGTATTAGAGATAAAGTTAGTGAACTGCTTATAGATGTTGACTCTGAAATTATTGGTATATCTGAACACTTCTTAAATAAGGAGATAATTCAGAGGTTTCCTTTACCAGGATACAGGTTGGCTGGCAGCTTTCCTAGGAGCTCTTTGCGGTGTGGGGGAGAAGCCATGTATATGAAAAACGGTATCCCGTTTGAGTCAATTGATGTTTCAAAGCACTGCACTGAAAAGGTGTTTGAATGTTGTGCAGGTATGGTTAAATTTAGTGGAGTTAAACTTCTAACTGTTGTTATTTATAGATCCGCAGACTCTGATTTCACAACATTTTTGCTAAGGCTAGAGGAGGTCCTTGGTTCACTTTATAGGAAATACAAAAAGTTACTTATATGTCGTGACTTCAGTATTAATTGTATAAGTGATTGTGCAAGGAAAAGGACTCTGATAGACCACCTTAATTCATATAATCTTATGCAAACCGTATTCTTTCCAACTAGAGTGCAAGGGAACAGTAGAACAACTATAGATAACATTTTTGTTCATTCCTAATTACTAGAAGGGCGTTCTGTTAGCAAAAAAGTGAATGGCCTTTCAGATCATGATGCACAAGTTTTAACTCTAAAAGATTTTTGTGCTGCAACACTTGTTAAATATAGTTATCAACTTTTTAGGAAAGCTGATCCAGTTTCTGTAGACATCTTTGTAAACCTCATCAAGGAACAAGGGTGGCAAGATGTTTATAGTGCTGATACAGTAGACGATAAATATAATGCTTTCCTCAAGACTCTTCTCGTGCTCTTTGAAAGTTGCTTTCCGTTAGAACGTACAAAACAGGGTACTAGCACAAACAGGCAGCCTGGGTGGCTGACTAGAGGGATAAGAATATCCTGTAGAACAAAGTGGCAATTGTATCAAAACTTTAGAAACAGTCAAAATCTAAACGCAGCAGTCCATTACAAACAGTATTGTAATGTGCTTAAAAAGTTATTAGGAAGGCAAAAAGTGTGTGATATGTAGATAGAATAGCTAAGTCTCAAGATAAAATTAAAACCATATGGTCAGTCGTAAAGGAAGTGGCTGGTCTGCAGAGACAGGTCGAGGATATAGAATCAGTGCGTAGTGGGAATGTCCGTGTTACTGATAAGTCGCATATATGTACAGTATTTAATAATCACGTTCTGAATATAGCAGGTGAACTAAATAGAAACCGAGTCCCAACAGGGAATCATATAGCGCTCGTAGAAAAAAGTGTTCCGAGACTGCTACCTGAAATGCTCCTCCATGATACTGACAAGATTGAGTTAATAATTAAATCACTAAAGACCAAGAACTCTCATGGATATGACGGGGTATCTAGCAGAATACTGAAGTATTGTTCTATGTACGTTAGCCCAGGACTTAGCCATATCTGTAACTTTTCCTTTAGGAGTGGTCGGTTTCCTGGCCGATTAAAGTACTCGGTAGTGAAGCCACTTTATAAAAAGGGAGACAGGTATAATATTGACAATTATAGACCTATTTCCATGACATCGGTGTTTGCTAAAGTTATCGAGAAGTTTGTATATGCAAGATTACTGGAGCATTTAAATTCACATAATTTGCTGTCAAATGTACAGTTTGGTTTTGGAAACGGTTTAACAACTGAAAATGCTATATTCTCTTTTCTCTGTGAGGTTTTGGACGCATTAAATAAAAGGTTGCGAACGCTAGGGGTTTCCTTTGATTTAACGAAGGCTTTTGACTGTGTTGACCAAAAAATATTACTGCAGAAGTTGGACCATTATGGAGTAAGAGGAGTAGCTTACAATTGGTTCGCCTCTTACTTTAACAACAGAGGGCAGAAGGTAATTCTCCGCAATATTGAGAGTGGTAGTGATGTTCAGTCCCAATGGGGCACTGTTAAGTGGGGCATTCCCCAAGGGTCAGTGCTGGGACCACTGCTGTTTCTTATTTATGTAAATGATATGTCTTCTAGTATTACAGGTGATTCAAAAATATTTCTGTTTGCTGATGACACCAGCTTGGTAGTGAAGGATCTTGTGTGTAATACTGAAACATTATCAAATAATGTAGTTCATGAAACAAGTTCGTGGCTTGTGGAAAATAATTTGATGCTAAATCACAGTAAGACTCAGTTTTTACAGTTTCTAACTCATAATTCAACAAGAACTGATATTTTGATCAGACAGAATGGGCATATTATAAGCGAGACGGAACAGTTCAAGTTCCTAGGCGTTCGGATAGATAGTAAGCTGTTGTGGAATGCCCATGTTTAGGATCTTGTCCAGAAACTAAATGCTGCTTTATTTACCATTAGAACAGTATCTGAAATAAGTGACAGTTCAACACGAAAAGTAGTCTACTTCGCATATTTTCATACGCTTATGTCATATGGCATTATTTTTTGGGGTAATTCTTCTGATTCAAAAAGGGTATTTTTGGCTCAAAAACGGGCTGTTCGAGCTATATGTGCTGTAAGTTCGAGATCCTCTTGTCGACCCCTATTCAACATTGCCCTCACAGTATATATTTTCTTGAATGTCGTTTGTTGTTAGCATTATCAGCTTATTCCCAAGAGTTCGCAGCTTTCACTCAGTTAGTACTAGGCAGAAATCAATCCTGCATGTGGAATGCACTTCCTTGACTCATGTGCAGAAAGGAGTGCACAATTCTGCTGCATCCATTTTCAATAAGCTACCACAAGAACTCAAAAATGTTAGCAGTAGTCCAAACGCTTTTAAGTCTAAATGAAGAGTTTCCTCATGGCTATCTTCTTCTATTCTGCCGAGGAGCTCCTGGAAGAGCTGAAAAATTAAGCAAATTCCAGTGTTACATTGTTGATTTTCTTTACTTAAACTTACGAATTGTCTCCTGAATACGTTTCTTGTATTTCATTTTATCTGTTTCTACTATCGTGTTATAATTTCGTGTATTGACTCGTTCCATGACCATGGCGACTTCTCGTTAATTTGGTCCCACGGAACAATAAATAAATAAATAAATTCGCGGCAGGGTCAGTGATTTTGACCTGCCCCGAGATGACGGGTGTTGTTGTGTCGTCTTCATCATCATTGAGCCCCATTGCGGTCGGAGGAAGGCAACGGCAACGGCAAACCACCCTGCCTAGTACGGCGGTGAGGGTCTCCCGCGTCGTTCCCCTACGCTCTGTCAAGAAGCATGGGACTTCATTTCCATAGCTCCCTCTAGGACCATGTAAGCTATTTCGTAATGTCTTAACAGATGCCCTACCATCCTGTCTCTTCTTCTGGCCAGTGTTTTCCACAGATTTCTCTTCTCGTCGAATCTCCATAGAACCTCCTCATTCCTTATCTCATAAGCACTTAATTTTCTGGAAAACCACATCTAAAGCGCTTGGTTTCTCTTTTATTCTGGTTTTCCCACAGTCCACGTTTCACTGCCACACAATACTGTGTTTCAAACATACATTCTCAGAAATTTCTTCATCAAATCAAGATCTGTGTTTGGTTGTAGTAGATTTCTCTTGGCCAGGAATGCTCTTTTTGCCAGTGTTAGTCTCCTTTTCATGTCCTCCGTGCTCCAACCGTTATGGGTTATTTTGCTGCCTAGGTAACAGAATTTCTTAACTTCACAAACTTCGTTGTTACCAGTTCCGAAGTTCAGTTTCTCGCTACTCTCATTTCTGATACTCCTCGTTAGTATCGTCTTTCTTTGCTTTACACTCAGTCCGTGTTACGTACTCATTACAATGTTCATTCCATTCAGTAGATCCTATAAGTCTTCTTCACTTTCACTGAGGGTACCAATGTCATCAACGAATTTTGTCATTGATAACCTTTCGCTCTAAATTTTAATTCCTGTCTTGAGTCATTCTTTAATTTCCGTCATTGCTTCTTCGAAGTATAGATTTAACAGCAGTGGCGTGAGACTACATTCCTTTTTTGCACCATTTTTAATCCGATCACTTCGTTCTTTGTCTCCCACTGTTAATATTCCTTCTTAGTTCTTGTACATATTGTATATAACTCTCCTGTCCTTCTGGCTTACCTCTTTTTACCTCATTATTTTGAACATCTTGCTTTATTTGACATTGTCGAATGCTTTTTGCGTGTCGACAAATCATAGACACGTGTCTTCACTCTTGCTTCCATGATAAACCGCAACGTCAGAATTGCCTCTCTGGTGCCTTTATCTCTCCTAAAGCCAAACTGATCCTCATCTAACGCTTAGTCAGTTTTCTTTTCCATTCTTCCGTATAGCCGTTAATCTGGATTTTGCGATAATTCTTTCATTTGTTGGCTCTTGCAACCTTCGGAAACGTGAGGCTGATACCTTTTTCCGAAATTCGGATGGTATATCGTCAGACTGAGACACTCTACACACCAAAGCGAGTAGCCGCTTTCTTGCCACTACACCTAATGATTTTAGAAATTGTGACAGAATCTTATCCATCCCTTCGTCCTCATTCTTAAGTCTTACATTTTTTTTAAATTCTTATTCTAATAGTGGATTCCCTATCTCTTCTATGTCGACTCCTGTTTATAGTCCTGTCACATCATCAGACAAGTTTTGCCATGCATAGAGGTCTTCGAGGTACTCCTTCCACCTATCCGCTCTCTCCTCTTCATTAACAGTGGAATTCCCGCTGCACTCTTAATGTTACCACTATTGCGTTTAATTTCACCGAAGGTTGCTTTAATTTTTCTATTCGCTGAGTCAGTTCTTTTGTCACACACTTCTTTTTCGATTTATTCAGATTTTCCATGCAGCTATTTCTCAAAATGTTCAAATGTGTGTGAAATCTTATGGGACTTAATTGCTAAGGTCATCAGTCCCTAAGCTTACACACTACTTAACCTAAATTATCCTAAGGACAAACACACACACCCTTGCCAGAGGGAGGACACGAACCTCCGCCGGGACCAGCCGCACAGTCCATGACTGCAGCGCCTTACACCGAGCTATTTCTCCTTTGCTTCCCTGCAGTTTCTATTTATTCCGTTCCAAGTGAATTGTATTTCTCTACTCTTGAACTTCCCTGAACGTTTTTTTTTTACTGTCTTCTTTCGTCGATCAACTGGAGTATTTCTTGTACTCGTGGTTTCTTCACAGTTATTTACTTTTTATCTATGGTTTTCTTTTTGACGTCTGTGGTTGCCCTCTTTACAGATGTTCATTACTCTTCAACTGAACTGCTTACCGAGCTCTTCCCCATCGCATCCTCATTCCTTAGTACTTGTGTACCCAACTTATTTGGGCATTGATTTTTCCTGACTGGTCTCTTAAACTTCAGCCTACTCTTCATCACTACTAAATTTTGATCTTAATATATATCTGCTCCTGGGCACTCCTTACAATCCAGTATCTGATTTCGGAATCTCTGCCTGACCATGATGTAATCTAACTGAAATCTTCCCGTATCTTCTGACCTTTTCCTAGTATAGCTCCTCCCCTTGTGATTCTAGCCTGTATTTTACTGCAGAACAGTATTAAACTCTCTCATTTCTAGTAACAAGTCAGTATTCTTTCGTAGCCCTTTCTTTTACTCCTACAGCTACAGCCTCATACTAATCTCCCGCCGGACCCTGTGGCCGAGCCGTTCTAGGCGCTTCAGTCCGGAACCGCGCTGCTGCTACGGTCGCAGGTTCGAATCCTGCCTCGGCCATGGATATGTGTGATGTCATTAGGTTAGTTAGGTTTAAGTAGTTCTAAGTCTAGGGTACCGATGACCTCAGATGTTAAGTCCCATAGTGCTTAGAGCCATTTGAACCATCTAATCGCCCGTGGCTATTAGATTTTTATCACTGAATTACCCGTTCAATATCCTGATAAACTTTCTCTATCTCTTCATCTTCGGCTTCCAAAGTCGACATGTATATCTGAACTATAGTTGTCGGTGCTGGGCCACTGTCCATTCAGATGAGAACAACACTATCACCGAACTGTTCACAGCAGCTTACTCTGTGTCCTACCTTCTCATTCGTAAGGAATTCTAGTCCAATTATACTATTTTCTGCTGCTGTTGGTATTACCCTATACTCATCTCACCTGCAATCCCGTGTTCTTTCCATTTCACTTCATTAACCCCCACTGTGTTTAGATTGATCCTCTGCATTTTCTAACTTTTCTATCATGTTAAGACTTTTGACCGTCCACACCCCGACGACCCTAGACCACTGTAAAACCGTGGCCTGGTCAGATGAGTGCCGATCTTGGTAAGAGCTGATGGTAGGGTTCGAGTGTGGCGCAGACTCACGAAGCCATGGACACATGTTGTCAACAAGGACTGTGCAGGCTGGTGATGGCTCAATAATCGTGTGGGCTGTGTTTCCATGAAACTGAGTGTCTCCTCTGTTCCAGCTGAACCTATCATTGACTGGAAGTGCTTATGTTCTACTACTTGGAGAGCATTTTCAGCCATTTATGGACTTTACTTTTCCAAGAAACTATGGAATTTTTGTGGATGACAGTACGGTATGTTACAGGGCCGCAAATGTTCGCGACTGGTTTGTAGAACATTCTAGACAATTCGTGTGAATGGTTTGATCGTCCAGGTCGCCCGACATGAACGCCATCGAACATTTACTGGACATAATCGTAAGGTCAGTTCGTGCGCAACTCCGATACCGGCAACGCTCTCAGAACTATGGATGGCTATAGAGGCAGCTCTTTGTACGCACAAGGAACTTCCAGTGACTTGTTGAGTCAATGACAGTTCGAATTACTGCACTACGCCGCGCTAATGGAGGTCCGACACGTCATTAGGAGGTATGCGTCCACATAGCGTTGTGATGTAAAGCTCCCGTGCTCCACGAAGACCAGATCTGTTCTCACAGTCATGCTGGTTGCTGCCCACTCCCACCAGAGAACCGTTGCGGAAACGCTTCCTGGATGAACATATGCAAGGGGAATACGTTTCCTGAAGATCTCAGCCAATCTCCTCCGTATCGGCAGGTGTCAGCAGGTCAAATCGCGGCTTATCGATGGACAACGCCTGCTCCCATTGTTATTCAATCCAGTCGCGACACTTCATTGCGAAACGCAGTCGAGCGATGCGACGATCTCTGATGCGTTCTTGGCCTGGCGTTTTCCACTCTCCTTTGAACGGTTTCCTTACTAAAACTGACTACGTCGGACTTGACAGATTCGGTTTAATGCTTCCACGGTGGTGATGTGACGGTTGACGAGGACTTATAGCTGGAAAAAGTGACCATCATCTCTTGTCGATGTTTCTCTTGTCTGGCCTAACCCTTGTTTCCTTGACAAACCTCAAGTTTCCTTGTACATTCCTACGTTTCTGGAAATCGTGGATGTTGTAGTTCTCAAAGTATGTGCTATATATTACATGCTTCCACCATTTTCTAATTGAATAACAGCTTTTGCAGCATCTTCAGGGTTTACGGACATGTTTACTCCACAAATTACTGACAGCATTAATCACAGAAAGGTCCTACTAACACCTGTGGTTGAGATAGTAACAGTACAAGATACAACAGTAAAGTACTACGAGAGCGGGAAAACATTATTACTTTATGTCCAGTGTTTTTCTTTTTTTCGCCAGATTGTTCAGAGATAAAGGATCAAGGCTTACGCAATAAGGGATCGACGCCTAACTGTTCGTTCGCAAAGTAACTTACGAGTAACGTCCCTAAGAAAAAATACTGTACTCTGATTAAATGGATAGCATACAATTAGTGCTTGTTGTTTCGGACACATATATTTAACTAAGGCCTTGACGGCCAATGATCTCTTCAGTGTACATGCACAAAATGCTCGAATTCTTAAGGGAGTTTGCGAGAGGGTGGGCTTACTGGTAGCTTGGAGCTCCAACGTCAGGCGCGTAATGGGGCCCCTTAGAGATATGGCAGCAAGAGAGGGGAAGAAAACCAATGTGCACTCCGTGTGCATACCGGGGAGAGTCATTCCAGATGTGGAAAGGGTCCTTCCGGATGCCATGAAGGGTACAGGATGTACCCATCTGCAGGTGGTCGCTCATGTCGGCACCAATGATGTGTGTCGCTATGGATCGGAGGAAATGCTCTCTGACTTCCGGCGGCTATGTGATTTGGTGAAGACTGCCAGTCTCGCTAGCGGGATGAAAGCAGAGCTCACCATCTGCAGCATCGTCGACAGGACTGACTGCGGAACTTTGGTACAGAGCCGAGTGAAGGGTCTGAATCAGAGGCTGAGACGGTTCTGCGACCGTATGGGCTGCAGATTCCTCGACTTGCGCCATAGGGTGGTGGGGTTTCGGGTTCCGCTGGATAGGTCAGGAGTCCACTACACGCAGCAATCGGCTACACGGGTAGCAGGGGTTGTGTGGCGTGGACTGGGCGGTTTTTTAGGTTAGATGGCCTCGGGCAAGTACAGAAAGGGCAACAGCCTCAAAGAGTACGGGGCAAAGTCAGGACATGCGGGGACCAAGCAGAAATCGGTATTGTAATTGTAAACTGTCGAAGCTGCATTGGTAAAGTACCGGAACTTCAAGTGCTGATGCAAAGCACCGAAGCTGAAATCGTTATAGATACAGAAAGCTGGCTGAAGCCAGAGATAAATTCAGCCGAAATTTTTACAAAGGCACAGACGGTGTTCAGAAAGGATAGAGTGCATGTAACCGGTGGTTAGTAGTAGTTTATCCTGTAGTGAAGTAGAAGTGGATAGTTCCTGTGAATTATTATGGGTGGAGGTTACACTCGACAACCGATCTAGGTTAACAATTGGCTCCTTTTACCGACCTCCCGACTCAGCAGCATTAGTGGCAGAACAACTGAGAGAAAATTTGGAATACATTTCACATAAATTTTCTCAGCATATTATAGTCTTAGGTGGAGATTTCAATTTACCAGATATAGACTGGGACACTCAGATGTTTAGGACGGGTGGTTGGGACAGAGAACCGACTCGTGGAGATAATATTTTGGACCTACTGATAACAAACAGACCCGAACTTTTCGACTCTGTAAATGAAGAACAGGGAATCAGTGATCATAAGGCCGTTGCAGCATCCCTGAATATGGAAGTTAATAGTAATATAAAAAAGGGGAGGAAAGTTTATCTGTTTAGCAACAGTAATAGAAGGCAGATTTCAGACTACCTAACAGATCAAAACTAAAATTTCTGTTTCGACATTGACAATGTTGAGTGTTTATGGAAAAAGTTTAAGGTAATTGTAAAATGCGTTTTAGACAGATACGTGCCGAGTAAAACTGTGAGGGACGGGAAAAACCCACCGTGGTTCAACAACAAAGTTGGGAAACTACTGCGAAAGCAAAGAGAGCTTCACTCCAAGTTTAAACGCAGCTAAAACCTCTCAAACAGAAGCTAAACGATGTCAAAGTCAGCGTAAGGAGGGCTATGCGTGAAGCGTTCAGTGAATTCGAAAGTAAAATTCTATGCACCGACTTGACAGAAAATCCAAGGAAGTTCTGGTCTTACGTTAAATCAGTAAGTGGCTCGACACAGCATATCCAGACACTCCGGGATGATTCTGGCATTGAAACAGAGGATGACACGCGTAAATCTGAAATACTAAACACCTTTTTTCAAAGCTGTTTCACAGAGGAAGACCGCACTGCAGTTCTTTCTCTAAATCCTCGCACAAACGAAAAAAGGCTGACACCGAAATAAGTGTCCAAGGAATAGAAAAGCAACTGAAATCACTCAACAGAGGAAAGTCCAATGGACCTGACGGGACACCAATTCGATTCTACACAGAGTACGCGAAAGAACTTGCCCACCTTCTAACAGCCGTGTACCTCAAGCCTCTAGAGGAACGTAAGGTTCCAAATGATTGGAAAAGAGCACAGATAGTCCCAGTCTTCAAGAAGGGTCGTCGAGCAGATGCGCAAAACTATAGACCTATATCTCTGACGTCGATCTGTTGTAGAATATTAGAACATGTTTTATGCTCCCGTATCATGTCGTTTTTGGAAACCCAGAATCTACTCTGTAGGAATCAACATGGATTCCGGAAACAGCGATCGTGTGAGACCCAACTCACTTTACTTGTTCATGAGACCCAGAAAATATTAGATACAGGCTACCAGGTAGATGCTATTTTCCTTGACTTCCGGAAGGCGTTCGATACAGTTCCGCACTGTCGCCTGATAAACAAAGTAAGACCCTACGGAATATCAGACCAGCTGTGTGGCTGGATTGAAGAGTTTTTAGCAAACAGAACACAGCATGTTGTTATCAATGGAGAGACGTCTACAGACGTTCAGGTAATGTCTGGCGTGCCACAGGGGAGTGTTATGGGACCATTGCTTTTCACAATATATATAAATGACCTAGTAGATAGTGTCGGAAGTTCCATGCGGCTTTTCGCGGATGATGCTGTAGTATACAGAGAAGTTGCAGCATTAGAAAATTGTAGCGAAATGCAGTAAGATCTGCAGCGGATAGGCACTTGGTGCAGGGAGTGGCAACTGACCCTTAACATAGACAAATGTAAAGTATTGAGAATACATAGAAAGAAGGATCCTTTATTGTATGATTATATGATAGCGGAACAAACACTGGTAGCAGTTACTTGTGTAAAATATCTGGGAGCATACGTGCGGAACGATCTGAAGTGGAATGATCATATAAAATTAATTGTTGGTAAGGCGGGTACCAGGTTGAGATTCATTGGGAGAGTCCTTATAAAATGTAGTCCATCAACAAAGGAGGTGGCTTACAAAACACTCGTTCGACCTACACTTGAGTATTGCTCATCAGTGTGGGATCCGTACCATATTGGGTTGACGGAGGAGATAGAGAAGATCCAAAGAAGACCGGCGCGTTTCGTCACAGGGTTATTTGGTAACCGTGATAGCGTTACGGAGATGTTTAGCAAACTCAAGTGGCAGACTCTGCAAGAGAGGCGCTCTGCATCACGGTGTAGCTAGCTCGCCAGGTTTCGAGAGGGTGCGTTTCTGGATGAGGTATCGAATATATTGCTTCCCCCTACTTATACCTCCCGAGGAGATCACGAATGTAAAATTAGAGAGATTCGAGCGCGCACGGAGGCTTTCACACAGTCGTTGTTCCCGCGAGCCATACGCGACTGGACCAGGAAAGGGAGGTAATGAGAGTGGCACGTAAAGTGCCCTCCGCCACACACCCTTGGGTGGCTTGCGGAGTATAAATGTAGATGTAGATGTAATGAGGCTAATGAGCAGGGACACCGCACCAGTAGTTTTTGGTATAAGCAGAGAATTTGCGTCTGACGAGAGCCGTGGTAGGGTAGTCGGTGGTGTTATGGTGACCACTGTGTCCAGATGGCATAGCGGTCAACGCATCTTCCTTAGTAAACAGGAGACATGGGTTCGAATGCCGATCCAGCACAAATTTTCAACTTGCCCCATTGATATATACTGATCGGCCAAAACTTCATGACCACTGCCCACCGCTACGACAGATGACGCATGGTGGCGTTGTGGGACGTGACGCGGTAACATAAGTATGTAAGCGGGGCATACACGGGTGAGGGATCACCTTAGCGAAGATATGAGATGCCCATGGGAAAATCCATTGAGATAAGCGACTATGAAAAAGGGCAGAATATCATTATGCAGAGCCTGTGAATGAGTGTCTCGAAAACGGCTTAGCTGATCGAATGGTCAAGTGCTACTGTCGCATCTACGGAAAGAGAACAGGATAACGACCAACAGGCGCTAATGGTTGGATGTCCGCTACTCTTTACATAACGTGGATATCAGAGGCTTGTCAGCTCCGAAAAGAAGGCTAAATGGTGATCTGTGGCACCTCTGTCGAGAGAACACAACGCTGGCGCACGTACAAGTGTTTCTGAGCACACCAGTCATGATACGTTGTTGAATACGGTGCTCTGCAGCAGGCCACTTCTTCGTGTTCATATGTTGACCCAACGACATGGTTAATTAGGATTGCAGTGTGCTCGGGTCAACGGGATTCGACCTTGGATCAATGAAAAGACGACGACTCTTCGGGCGAATCATATTTTTGCTGTAGTAGGTGGATGGTCGTCTCCACGAACACCGTCATCGAGGTGAGCGGTGGTCCGACACGTGGTGCGCGCCACAGACGCAGGCTGGTGGGAACAGTACCAGGCCACGGAAGAATTCTCCTGTGTTTGCATGAGGCCTGTGAAAGTAATGGAAGATACGCTGACGGCTGCGAACCACCAGCATTCCTTCATATATACCCCGACGGTGAGGTGATAGTCCAGCAGTACAGTTGTCCGTGTCTCGGAGCCAGAACCGTACCACACTAGTTTGAGAAGCGTTATAGATACGCTGACGGCTGCGAACCACCTGCATTCCTTCATATATACCCCGACGGTGAGGTGATAGTCCAGCAGTACAGTTGTCCGTGTCTCGGAGCCAGAACCGTACCACACTGGTTTGAGAAGCGTTATAGATACGCTGACGGCTGCGAACCACCTGCATTCCTTCATATATACCCCGACGGTGAGGTGATAGTCCAGCAGTACAGTTGTCCGTGTCTCGGAGCCAGAACCGTACCACACTGGTTTGAAAAGCGTTATAGATACGCTGACGGCTGCGAACCACCTGCATTCCTTCATATATACCCCGACGGTGAGGTGATAGTCCAGCAGTACAGTAGTCCGTGTCTCGGAGCCAGGACCGTACCACACTGGTTTGAAAAGCGTTATAGATACGCTGACGGCTGCGAACCACCTGCATTCCTTCATATATATCCCGACGGTGAGGTGATAGTCCAGCAGTACAGTTGTCCGTGTCTCGGAGCCAGAACCGTACCACACTGGTTTGAGAAGCGTTATAGATACGCTGACGGCTGCGAACCACCTGCATTCCTTCATATATACCCCGACGGTGAGGTGATAGTCCAGCAGTACAGTAGTCCGTGTCTCGGAGCCAGGACCGTACCACACTGGTTTGAAAAGCGTTATAGATATGCTGACGGCTGCGAACCACCTGCATTCCTTCATATATATCCCGACGGTGAGGTGATAGTCCAGCAGTACAGTTGTCCGTGTCTCGGAGCCAGAACCGTACCACACTGGTTTGAGAAGCGTTATAGATACGCTGACGGCTGCGAACCACCTGCATTCCTTCATATATACCCCGACGGTGAGGTGATAGTCCAGCAGTACAGTAGTCCGTGTCTCGGAGCCAGGACCGTACCACACTGGTTTGAGAAGCGTTATAGATACGCTGACGGCTGCGAACCACCTGCATTCCTTCATATATACCCCGACGGTGAGGTGATAGTCCAGCAGTACAGTTGTCCGTGTCTCGGAGCCAGAACCGTACCACACTGGTTTGAGAAGCGTTATAGATACGCTGACGGCTGCGAACCACCTGCATTCCTTCATATATACCCCGACGGTGAGGTGATAGTCCAGCAGTACAGTTGTCCGTGTCTCGGAGCCAGAACCGTACCACACTGGTTTGAGAAGCGTTATAGATACGCTGACGGCTGCGAACCACCTGCATTCCTTCATATATACCCCGACGGTGAGGTGATAGTCCAGCAGTACAGTTGTCCGTGTCTCGGAGCCAGAACCGTACCACACTGGTTTGAGAAGCGTTATAGATACGCTGACGGCTGCGAACCACCTGCATTCCTTCATATATACCCCGACGGTGAGGTGATAGTCCAGCAGTACAGTTGTCCGTGTCTCGGAGCCAGAACCGTACCACACTGGTTTGAGAAGCGTTATAGATACGCTGACGGCTGCGAACCACCTGCATTCCTTCATATATACCCCGACGGTGAGGTGATAGTCCAGCAGTACAGTAGTCCGTGTCTCGGAGCCAGGACCGTACCACACTGGTTTGAGAAGCGTTATAGATACGCTGACGGCTGCGAACCACCTGCATTCCTTCATATATACCCCGACGGTGAGGTGATAGTCCAGCAGTACAGTTGTCCGTGTCTCGGAGCCAGAACCGTACCACACTGGTTTGAGAAGCGTTATAGATACGCTGACGGCTGCGAACCACCTGCATTCCTTCATATATACCCCGACGGTGAGGTGATAGTCCAGCAGTACAGTTGTCCGTGTCTCGGAGCCAGAACCGTACCACACTGGTTTGAGAAGCGTTATAGATACGCTGACGGCTGCGAACCACCTGCATTCCTTCATATATACCCCGACGGTGAGGTGATAGTCCAGCAGTACAGTTGTCCGTGTCTCGGAGCCAGAACCGTACCACACTGGTTTGAGAAGCGTTATAGATACGCTGACGGCTGCGAACCACCTGCATTCCTTCATATATACCCCGACGGTGAGGTGATAGTCCAGCAGTACAGTTGTCCGTGTCTCGGAGCCAGAACCGTACCACACTGGTTTGAGAAGCGTTATAGATACGCTGACGGCTGCGAACCACCTGCATTCCTTCATATATACCCCGATGGTGAGGTGATAGTCCAGCAGTACAGTTGTCCGTGTCTCGGAGCCAGAACCGTACCACACTGGTTTGAGAAGCGTTATAGATACGCTGACGGCTGCGAACCACCTGCATTCCTTCATATATACCCCGACGGTGAGGTGATAGTCCAGCAGTACAGTTGTCCGTGTCTCGGAGCCAGAACCGTACCACACTGGTTTGAGAAGCGTTATAGATACGCTGACGGCTGCGAACCACCTGCATTCCTTCATATATACCCCGATGGTGAGGTGATAGTCCAGCAGTACAGTTGTCCGTGTCTCGGAGCCAGAACCGTACCACACTGGTTTGAGAAGCGTTATAGATACGCTGACGGCTGCGAACCACCTGCATTCCTTCATATATACCCCGACGGTGAGGTGATAGTCCAGCAGTACAGTTGTCCGTGTCTCGGAGCCAGAACCGTACCACACTGGTTTGAGAAGCGTTATAGATACGCTGACGGCTGCGAACCACCTGCATTCCTTCATATATACCCCGACGGTGAGGTGATAGTCCAGCAGTACAGTTGTCCGTGTCTCGGAGCCAGAACCGTACCACACTGGTTTGAAAAGCGTTATAGATACGCTGACGGCTGCGAACCACCTGCATTCCTTCATATATACCCCGACGGTGAGGTGATAGTCCAGCAGTACAGTTGTCCGTGTCTCGGAGCCAGAACTGTACCACACTGGTTTGAGAAGCGTTATAGATACGCTGACGGCTGCGAACCACCTGCATTCCTTCATATATACCCCGACGGTGAGGTGATAGTCCAGCAGTACAGTTGTCCGTGTCTCGGAGCCAGGACTGTACCACACTGGTTTGAGAAGCGTTATAGATACGCTGACGGCTGCGAACCACCTGCATTCCTTCATATATACCCCGACGGTGAGGTGATAGTCCAGCAGTACAGTTGTCCGTGTCTCGGAGCCAGAACCGTACCACACTGGTTTGAGAAGCGTTATAGATACGCTGACGGCTGCGAACCACCTGCATTCCTTCATATATACCCCGATGGTGAGGTGATAGTCCAGCAGTACAGTTGTCCGTGTCTCGGAGCCAGAACCGTACCACACTGGTTTGAGAAGCGTTATAGATACGCTGACGGCTGCGAACCACCTGCATTCCTTCATATATACCCCGACGGTGAGGTGATAGTCCAGCAGTACAGTTGTCCGTGTCTCGGAGCCAGAACCGTACCACACTGGTTTGAGAAGCGTTATAGATACGCTGATGGCTGCGAACCACCTGCATTCCTTCATATATACCCCGACGGTGAGGTGATAGTCCAGCAGTACAGTTGTCCGTGTCTCAGAGCCAGAACCGTACCACACTGGTTTGAGAAGCGTTATAGATACGCTGACGGCTGCGAACCACCTGCATTCCTTCATATATACCCCGACGGTGAGGTGATAGTCCAGCAGTACAGTTGTCCGTGTCTCGGAGCCAGGACTGTACCACACTGGTTTGAGAAGCGTTATAGATACGCTGACGGCTGCGAACCACCTGCATTCCTTCATATATACCCCGACGGTGAGGTGATAGTCCAGCAGTACAGTTGTCCGTGTCTCGGAGCCAGGACTGTACCACACTGGTTTGAGAAGCGTTATAGATACGCTGACGGCTGCGAACCACCTGCATTCCTTCATATATACCCCGACGGTGAGGTGATAGTCCAGCAGTACAGTTGTCCGTGTCTCAGAGCCAGAACCGTACCACACTGGTTTGAGAAGCGTTATAGATACGCTGACGGCTGCGAACCACCTGCATTCCTTCATATATACCCCGATGGTGAGGTGATAGTCCAGCAGTACAGTTGTCCGTGTCTCGGAGCCAGAACCGTACCACACTGGTTTGAGAAGCGTTATAGATACGCTGACGGCTGCGAACCACCTGCATTCCTTCATATATACCCCGACGGTGAGGTGATAGTCCAGCAGTACAGTTGTCCGTGTCTCGGAGCCAGAACCGTACCACACTGGTTTGAGAAGCGTTATAGATACGCTGACGGCTGCGAACCACCTGCATTCCTTCATATATACCCCGACGGTGAGGTGATAGTCCAGCAGTACAGTTGTCCGTGTCTCAGAGCCAGAACCGTACCACACTGGTTTGAGAAGCGTTATAGATACGCTGACGGCTGCGAACCACCTGCATTCCTTCATATATACCCCGACGGTGAGGTGATAGTCCAGCAGTACAGTTGTCCGTGTCTCGGAGCCAGGACTGTACCACACTGGTTTGAGAAGCGTTATAGATACGCTGACGGCTGCGAACCACCTGCATTCCTTCATATATACCCCGACGGTGAGGTGATAGTCCAGCAGTACAGTTGTCCGTGTCTCGGAGCCAGAACCGTACCACACTGGTTTGAGAAGCGTTATAGATACGCTGACGGCTGCGAACCACCTGCATTCCTTCATATATACCCCGACGGTGAGGTGATAGTCCAGCAGTACAGTTGTCCGTGTCTCAGAGCCAGAACCGTACCACACTGGTTTGAGAAGCGTTATAGATACGCTGACGGCTGCGAACCACCTGCATTCCTTCATATATACCCCGACGGTGAGGTGATAGTCCAGCAGTACAGTTGTCCGTGTCTCGGAGCCAGGACTGTACCACACTGGTTTGAGAAGCGTTATAGATACGCTGACGGCTGCGAACCACCTGCATTCCTTCATATATACCCCGACGGTGAGGTGATAGTCCAGCAGTACAGTTGTCCATGTCTCGGAGCCAGAACCGTACCACACTGGTTTGAGAAGCGTTATAGATACGCTGACGGCTGCGAACCACCTGCATTCCTTCATATATACCCCGATGGTGAGGTGATAGTCCAACAGTACAGTTGTCCGTGTCTCGGAGCCAGAACCGTACCACACTGGTTTGAGAAGCGTTATAGATACGCTGACGGCTGCGAACCACCTGCATTCCTTCATATATACCCCGACGGTGAGGTGATAGTCCAGCAGTACAGTTGTCCGTGTCTCGGAGCCAGAACCGTACCACACTGGTTTGAGAAGCGTTATAGATACGCTGACGGCTGCGAACCACCTGCATTCCTTCATATATACCCCGACGGTGAGGTGATAGTCCAGCAGTACAGTTGTCCGTGTCTCAGAGCCAGAACCGTACCACACTGGTTTGAGAAGCGTTATAGATACGCTGATGGCTGCGAACCACCTGCATTCCTTCATATATACCCCGACGGTGAGGTGATAGTCCAGCAGTACAGTTGTCCGTGTCTCGGAGCCAGGACTGTACCACACTGGTTTGAGAAGCGTTATAGATACGCTGACGGCTGCGAACCACCTGCATTCCTTCATATATACCCCGACGGTGAGGTGATAGTCCAGCAGTACAGTTGTCCGTGTCTCGGAGCCAGAACCGTACCACACTGGTTTGAGAAGCGTTATAGATACGCTGACGGCTGCGAACCACCTGCATTCCTTCATATATACCCCGACGGTGAGGTGATAGTCCAGCAGTACAGTTGTCCGTGTCTCAGAGCCAGAACCGTACCACACTGGTTTGAGAAGCGTTATAGATACGCTGACGGCTGCGAACCACCTGCATTCCTTCATATATACCCCGACGGTGAGGTGATAGTCCAGCAGTACAGTTGTCCGTGTCTCGGAGCCAGGACTGTACCACACTGGTTTGAGAAGCGTTATAGATACGCTGACGGCTGCGAACCACCTGCATTCCTTCATATATACCCCGACGGTGAGGTGATAGTCCAGCAGTACAGTTGTCCGTGTCTCGGAGCCAGAACCGTACCACACTGGTTTGAGAAGCGTTATAGATACGCTGACGGCTGCGAACCACCTGCATTCCTTCATATATACCCCGACGGTGAGGTGATAGTCCAGCAGTACAGTTGTCCGTGTCTCGGAGCCAGAACCGTACCACACCGGTTTGAGAAGCGTTATAGATACGCTGACGGCTGCGAACCACGTGCATTCCTTCATATATACCCCGACGGTGAGGTGATAGTCCAGCAGTACAGTTGACCGTGTCTCGGAGCCAGAACTGTACCACACTGGTTTGAGAAGCGTTATAGATACGCTGATGGCTGCGAACCACCTGCATTCCTTCATATATACCCCGACGGTGAGGTGATAGTCCAGCAGTACAGTTGTCGGTGTCTCGGAGCCAGAACCGTACCATACTGGTTTGAGAAGCGTTATAGAGAACTCACGTTTTCGTCTCGGCGACCAAATTCACCTGATGTAAATCCTATGGGCCCCATCTAAGTCGCTATCGGGCGCCATCAGTGGCCCGTTATTTACGCGAATTACTTGACCTGTGCGCAGACATCGTATGCCACATAGCTCCACAAACTTATCAACAAACTGTCGGATCCCCAGTACGCAGAAGGCGGACAAACAAACTATTAAGCAGGTGGTCATAATATTATGACTCATCAGCGTAAATCAGTGCCGACTGGCAGCTAATGTCTGTAATTGCTTTGTGTGTTAAATTGATAGGTACACATCATGTATTACGTGTTGTACTTTTTGTGCTCTCCGTGACACATGATAAGGCGACTTGGTGAGAGATATAGTGCCAGAATTTGAAAGCAAAGTAATTTTATTCTCAAATTCATCGGTAGTATTTTACAGTAGCAGCATATAACAGTAGTACCACTAAGAATGGCTTTTGATAAGAGTAAAGACAATAAGTCGGCGGAGAATCGTGCTCAGTCCACGGACAGCTGCCGGAAGGAGCCCTCCACGCCGAACAGGTCGGTGTGCGTCTTGGGTTTACCGGGCCTCTTCGACTCGTCCACCCCGTACTTCTCGTCCTCCTTGAAGAACGCCGCATTCCTCTCAATGCGCTCTTTCCACACATCTGCAAACAGAGTGACATCGTAAAACACATCCCATGTGGACAACTAAGTTTAAGGGAATTAGGAATGTCTGATGTTACGAATTTCCAGTCATTTGGTAAATCATTCTACAGTGATTCCTACACTAATGTTATAAAGTACACTTCGGCACAGCTAAATTCTGTTCCTTTCTTCATGGTTGTTCCCTTTGCTTAACAGACAGGGATAGGGGTACGTATACACATAATCAAATATTACTTTATTATGAAACTTCCTGGTGGATTAAAACTGTGTGCCGGACCGAGACTCGAACTAAGGTCCCCGAGTTCGAGTCTCGGTCTGGCACACAGTTTTAATCTGCCAGGAAGTGTCATATCAGCGCACACTCCGCAGCAGAGTGAAAATGTCATTCTGGAAACGTCCCCCAGGTATTGTGGCTAAGCCACATCTCCGCAATATCCTTTCTTCCAGGAGTGCTGGTTTTGCAAAGTTTGCAGAAGAACTTTTGTGAAGTTTGGAAGGTAGGGGACGAGATACTGGCAGAACTGAAACTGTGAGGACTGGTCGTGAGTCGAACTTTCTGGCAGATTAAAACTGTGTGCCGGACCGGGACTCGAACTCGGGACCTTTGCCTTTCGCGGGCAAGTGCTCTGCCGACAGAGCTACCCAAGCACGACTCGCGCCCCGTCCTCAAAGCTTTACTTCTACCAGTACCTTGTCTCCCACCTTCCAAACTTAACAGAAGCTCTCCTGCGAACCTTGAAGAACTAGCACTCCTGAAAGAAAGGATATTGCGGAGACATGGCTTAGCCACAGCCTGGGGGATGTTTCCAGAATGAGATTTTCACTCTGAAGCGGAGTGTGCGCTGATATGAATCTTCATGGCAGATTAAAACTGTGTTTGGAAGGTAGGAGACGAGGAACTGGCAGAAGTAAAGCTGTGAGGACGGGGCGTGAGTCGTGCTTGGGTAGCTCAGTCGGCAGTTCGGCGCTAGCGGCCGTGCGAAGCGGAGGTCCGCTACTTCCGCCTGTGCGGCGTGTGCGAGTGTTTGTTTACTTGTGGACTTAGTCTGCGCGCGGGCTAGTAACAACGATCATGGCGAACAAGTACAGGAAAACTACATTACTATTCACTTTCTGCAAAGACTACGGACGACCAAAGGCATTAGCAGTGGAACGATTCATTCGAGAGGACGTCAAGATACCGCCCAACGATATTGTCGGAATTCATCTGTCCATCGTTAGTCCCACGGTGTATGTTAAGATGGTAAATGACGCGGCGTGTGAGAGAATTCTACAGGCGACAAAAGCAGGTCTCCGATTTTGCCATAGTGACGGGAATGTCGGCACGGTAACTGTAGAACATGCTGGTCTGGGTGTACGGACAATACGTGTTTTTGAGCTGCCTTTTGAGCTCCCGGCTGACGAAGTTATCGAGGCTTTTAAGCCATACGGCACGGTACATGGTCACACAGCAGAACGCTGGACACAATTCGCCACGTACCCAGTTCTTAACGGAGTGCGACAGATCACTATTGATCTTCAGAAGCATGTACCGTCCTATCTGACAATTGGTGGTTGTCGGGCTGTGGTGATTTACGATGGTCAACCACGTACATGTTCTGGCTGTGGCCAGGAGGGACACCTCAGGTCGAACTGTATGCAACGGCGGATTACGCAACTGCCTTCAGACGTGCGCGAGCCGTCGCCGGCGATGACAGTACTTCCGATCACCTATTCCAAAGCCCTCACTGCGTCTGCTGATGACCGAAAAGACACAGCCCTGGTGGAAGATGGCACTCTCCGAAACCTTGTAGCAGACGTCGGGATGACAGAGGTTGCTGCTCCATCGAGCATACAATCTTCGGAGACAACATCCGATGAGACCGAACTCCCACCAAGCACACCGATAGTACATGAAGCAGTTCCAGCCACTACGGATGCTGTACCGTCTGGAACGCACTCTGTGACGACAACATCAGTTTCGACCGAACTCCCGCCAAGTACAACGATGGGACTCGAAACACTTCCTGTTCCTACGGATGCTTTTGTGTCGGGCAGCCGTGATTCCCTACAATCTGAGGACAAGGAAGGAAGGTCACGCAAACAACGTTCCCCGAAAAGGAGGAAACGGCGTCGTCGCACGACATCTCCTAGGGATGACTCCCCTTGCCCCGACGACGATGTGCCTGTGGACCAAGACGACACAACAGCCTCTACGAAACAGGATGAGGCAATGGAAACTGTTCGATCAGACCCGCAGCGGTCTGTCACATTGACGGTTCCGGGACGTGGTGATGCTGAAGAGGAATCACAACCAATTGGCTCTCCCGAAGCAGATGCTGTGGCAATGGACACGAATATATTACCGCCTGCAAAGATGTGGTATGACGATATTGAGGAGGCGCCGGACGTCATACAGAGGCAGCCAGCACTCACGAAGACGGCCTAATAATTGCTGAAGGTGAAGGGAGAGGGGCGAGAGAACGTCTTATACCTCAGTCCCCAGCGCCGATGCAGGGAGATGGTGTTGCGCATCGACAGAGTGGGATTCAACGACATGCGAACCGTATTGCGACATTAAATATCAATGACGTGCGTTCACCGGCCAAAATACACCTACTGAAGGAAACGATTTGGGCATCTGATGTGGATATTGCTTTGCTGCAGGAAGTACACATAGCTGCACTCCCATACATCGCAGGCTACCAATCCTATTCGTCACATGGAGATCACAATGGGAGTGGGGTGGCAGTTTACGTGCGTGATGGCTTCCCAGTGGAAAACGTGTGTTACCTTCCCTCGGCTAGGGGAATGGCTTTCACGACGTTTGGGACACGCATCATCAATCTTTATGCACCGTCGGGAAACAATCGGCGGCGGGAAAGGGCGCGATTTTATGCAGAAGACATTGCCCCACTTTTCCATGGACGTTATGAATGTTTAATAATTGGTGGAGATTTCAACTGTGTTCTCAGCCAGAAAGACCAATGGCCGCAAGCAAACATCAGCCAGGAGTTGCGAATCGTTGTCAACGACCTTGTACTTAGTGACACGTGGGAATTACGACATGGAGATGCAACGGGATACACCTATGTGACAAGTCATTCGGCGAGCAGGTTAGATTGCATTTATATCTCACGCGCTCATGCAAATGATGTCCAGGACGCGGAACGCTGGCCATTGGCATTTTCCGATCACAGCGCTTACATCTGTACGGTGCTTCTTCCCCGTAGAGAGGTGTGGAACAGTAAGGCCCCGTGGAAATTAAACATTCAACATCTACATGATCCTGAATGCCGTCACCGGATCCTTGAGACATGGACGATGTGCGAGCGAAGGGTTGGAAGGTATGCGATGAAGCTTGATTGGTGGCTGACTTGTGCTAAACCGGCGCTTCGCCGTACGTTCATCTCATATAGCAGGGAGATGGCAGAATGGCGCCGCCGTACGACCGACTTTTATTTTGCAGCGCTGGGCGACCTGGACGATGGTCCGCCGGGACAGGACGTCTGGATCGAACGCAAAAGGATAAAAGCTAAACTAGTGGCTTTAGCTCGGAAACATCTTCAGGGAACCATGGTGCGCGCCAGATGTCACGATACGATAATGCACGAGATTCCTTCCATGCACCACGTCGTGAATGAACGAAAGCACCGACGACGCGTTTTGGTACGGGAGTTAATTACCCGCGAAGACCGGATAGTGACGCGTCAAGCGGACATTGTCTCTGCATTCGTCGATCATTACCAACACATCTATCGGGAAGAAGCAGCCCCTGTCGATGACCTCGAACGTATAGCCACGTACGTCTCCCGTACACTGACGGTGGAAGCCGCGGGAAACTTACTGGAAGCCATTAGCTCTCAGGAAGTACGTGATGCGATCGCAAAGGGTGCGTTGAACCGGTCCCCAGGCATTGATGGACTTCCTGCTGAATTTTATCGAGAATTTCGCAACGAAATGGCACCGCGATGGACGGAAATGTACAACGAGATGTTAAATTCCGATGCGCCTATTCCACCGGCTTTTATGGAAGGCCTCTTGGTGCCAGTACATAAACCGAAGCCAGGAATTACGGTCACACATTATCGCCCCATCACCCTGCTTAATGCCGACTATAAGATCTTTGCACGGTTGCTAGCGTCCCGATGTCGTATGTTAATTCTTAGCGTTCTCTCTCCAGAACAGACGACACCAGGTGGATCGGTGAATGTGCAAACAGCTACTGGCGAATGCCGTGATGTGATAGCGCTGGCGGAGGAGTGCCGGCTTAAAGCGGCGATGGTGGCGGTTTGATTTTGACAGTGCTTTTGATAAGGTGCGCCACAACTATCTGTACGCTGTACTGGAACAAATGGGATTTCCAGACCGTTTTACTGGTCTCATTGGAAGGATTTATGGGGGCGCACGATCCTTGGTACAGGTTAATGGGCGTATAGCAGGGCCCATTCAAATTCGACGATCCATTCGCCAGTGCTGCCCCCTTTCGATGCTGCTGTTCGCGATAGCGTTGGAACCATTAATTGGGACGCTAACAAATTCTCTTTCTGGGATGGAACTGCGGGGCTACACCTTCAAATGTCGTGCCTATGCGGACGACCTCCTGCTGCTCGTTCGTTCTGAAGACGAGGTGAAGACGGTCCTTGAACTGTTGTTGGACCACAGTGTGACGGCGGGTAGTGCAGTGAACATGAACAAATCGGCAGCAATGCCGGTTGGAAGGGGCCTTACGCCAGAAGAAATCAGTCCGTTTCCTTGTGTGCAACGATTCCGCTATCTCGGCATAGACTTTACCTCATCTGTAAAATATACTGCGGCAGTTAACTACCGACGTATTTTACAGACAACACGTACCATGGTCCGACAACATCTCCTACGGCGCCTCGATTCTTTGCAGCGAGTCGAATATCTGAACACTTATGTGGTTTCTCGAATGGTGCATATTTCGCAGATCCTGCCCCTACCACTCACGCTCGGACGTCGACTTCAATCAGCACTAGGCTATTTTGTGATGATTGGATCGCCCCTCAAAGTGCGATACACAACGCTCACGCTCCCTACGGACAAGGGGGGACTCGGACATACGAATGTTCACTGCCGAGCGACGGCGCTCCTTCTAGCCACGATGTACAAGCAATGGCGTAGCGGGCGTGATTCCCTTACATCCCGCCTACTGGATCTCCTCGTTCCAGCGTCCCTCACACCTCCGGTAGCGGTGGGCAACATTACGCCACATTTTGCGCATGTATCAACATTTATCGTGGAACTTAGTTATGTCAGAGACGAGCTTCCTCGCACGAGACCACCATGCGCGAAGGATTTTTATGTTTGGCTGCAACGACGGATAAGTCGTAATGTCATTGAACTCAAACACCCCAAGTTGCATTGGCCGAAGATTTGGAGACATGTGCACCAAAAATTCCTTCCTATCTTCGTTCGGGCACTGTGGTTCTCTGTCACCTGTGGCAAGTTCAACACCAACGAACGACTCTATGCAATTGGACTAGTGGACACTCCACTATGCCCGAAATGTCGCCAAGTGGATGACGACCATCACCGCTTAACTTGTATCGCGGTGGAGGACGTATGGCTCCTAGGAAGACAGATGGTGGCTTGCTACCTCCGTGTGACCCCGCAACATATTACACCTGCTTCCTTCTTATATCTGGAGAGTGACTACTTTCCGGCGACTAAATCACACTCGATCATCTGGGTCAAAGGTTGGACGATCGCGTACCTCTATGGGGATGCTGCCAAGTCGCGACTCGACTTTTGGTATTTCTTGCAGCAAGCCCACAATGAGGTTCATAGATGGTCACACTATGGGAAAACCTTTGCCAGCTATCTTAACGCAGTCTTCCTCGACCCCCCACGCAGTTGGGATGTGCCGGGTGCAGTCGGTGTCCACATTTGACGCTTCTCTCACCGCTCCATATGTAATGCACATACTATACCATGAACTGATCTACGTGTTCCTTTTAACAGAGTGATCTTTATGGAAAATAAATAACTAAATAAATAAATAAAAACAACATCCCTGTATCCCTGTTCCTTTACATAAAAAAAAGTCGGTAGAGCACTTGCCCACGAAAGGCAGAGGTCCCGAGTTCGAACCTCGGTCCGGCACACAGTTTTAATTTGCCAGGAAGTTTCGTATCATCGCACACTTCACTGCAGAGTTAAAATGTCATCCTGGATGCTTTATTATGCTTCTGTATTTGTGCTATTCCTCCCCCTTAGTAATATAAGACGAGTCGAAATGTCACGCACGTCGTATGTTTTTGAAATGCGTAAGTCGCATTATCCATATGAGATTGAGACACGGATACTAAGCCATTCACATTTTTCTTTTTTTCTTTTTTCCTAGTTCCACCATTCTGGCCTCAAACGGGCCACTCGGGACAGACCTACCGTCATGTCGTCGTCTGCCAATGGCTTCTTTTGGACGCGATATGGAGGAGCGTGGGATGAGCACACCACCCTCCAGGCTGTTGTCTGTTACGCATCATATAAAAATTATCGCTCTTGAATATCTGCTGAAGGCCAGACTATCGAGGCCAATCTGAGCTACACTGTACTGCCATAACGAAAGAAGATATCATTTCAAGACATTCAAATTACAAGCGGAATTAGTCTTTCTGCAAGTGTTACTTCTACATTGTTTAGGAATGATGAAACCAAGTGTGTGATTGCTTGTATTTAATAGAGGCTCATATACATGTTTAAAATTTCAAGTTCAATACATTTGAGAAACATGGAACTTTATAGTATGGGCAACCATAGCTGTTGAAATTCATGGAAAACTGGATTTGAATAGACCGCAGAGAGCTATTATGGCATGATTTATTAACGATCGGTTTCGCTACGTTAAGGCAGTACCTTCAGCTTGTTAAGAGTGTCAGTACTTTATTCTTGTGATAACCAACAACAGGTTCCTCATCCCCCGCACTGTTCGTCTCAATGCTCTGCCGCTGACTGTTTGTTGACAACTTCCTTTCTTCATGCGGTTGGATTACGTGACAACGACGTTGGGAGCGTCTCTGTGTTCTTATCTATGTGACACTACTAACAGCCTCAAGATGTTGGTTTAACGCAGCGAAACTGGTCCTTAATAAATCATCACATAATAACTGCTTTCGATTTATTTTAGTACAACTTAAAACGATATGAAAAATGCTGTGATGATGGTCTGGAAGCCGTTTTTTCTCTATATTTATACAGGGTGATTCAGCTTCCCCTCCCTACGGGTTTTATGCAAGCCATAATGCCTTCAAAACCCACACACGAAATTATCATATTCTCTCAGTGTCTACACACAAACTACTGTCCTAGAGAAAAAATGTGGAGGATCTTTTTGCAGGATTTCAAATGTGGTTAAAGTTTGTACTGGGATACGTTTCCGCTGGAGGCTCTAGTTTTCGAATTAGTCAAGAGAAACTGGAAAAAGTGACGTTGAAATTCAAAAACCGTGGCCTCCAGCGAAAACGAATCCGAGTACAAAATTTAACTACATTAACTGCAAAATGGTCTTATTCATTTTTTTGTGTAGGACTGATGGTCTGCGAGAAAATATGAAAATCTCCCTTGTGGTTTTTGAAGGCATTGCGGGTTGCATAAAACTCAGGGCAGGTTAATCGCCATGTATGTCAAGATCAGTAGCCAATGTAGTGATGCTGTTAAAGTAAACGAATAGTCAGTTATTTATTACCTGATCTTACATACTGCTGTCCTGATATATTTTACAGGGTATTTCACAATTCCTGTTACCGGACTCATAGGGGTTGTAAAGGGGAGTTAGTAGCTTTGATAAGGAACCCAAGTCCAGAAACGTACAGTTCGGATGTAATATAAGAAGATCAGTTCATTTTCAAAATTCCTGCTGCACGGTACACACATAAACTGAGAAGAGGCAGCTGTCGTCAGTTCTATTATGACGTCACACACCATTTTCATCCTCTTACAGCAACGGGAAATTGGCACGTTTTGCAACGAGAATGGCTGACTGTGCTGTTCCACTGACGCGCCGCTCTCTAGTCTTGAAGAGAGCGTCGTTCGTCACGTAGGAGAGCACTCAAAGGCGAGTACTCGAAACATTGCCCATGCCGTGGGCTCCAGTAAAGCACAAAGGTCAGAGCTCTTTGCTTCCGCTGTGTTGTACCACGAAGCGTGGGATTTGAAAGTGAGCTGATTTTCAAACTTTAGTCCTATCGGTACATTTCCGATCATGGGTTTCCTAGCAGACTTACCTACTAAGTCCCCTCTCCGAAAAGCCTGTTTCAGGGCTTATGGGTACACAACGTTGCACAATTTGGATGACGTAAAAATCGCTGACAATGGTTTGCACTTACTTTGCAATTTTTCAATAGGTCCGGCTTCTCCTCCGTACTCCTCTGGCAAAATCTTCTTGGGGACGTGCTTATAAAGAGACTCCAGATTGGGATGGATGAACATCTGAAATACGTGAAACGTAAACATAACAACGTAATATTTTCTAAGCATCACGAGATGCTCTAAGGCATAAAATACTATTCAGACGGGTTCTAATAACAATACCGTTCGTTATGCACACTTCCTTCTTTTTACATAACTTTCCGTTGCGTTTTTCAGTCCCAAGACTGCTTTGAAGCAGCTCTCCACGCTAGTCTGTCCTGTGTAAGCCTCTTCATTTCTCCATAATTACGGCAAGCTACACCCTCACTTACTGTACCCAAGCTTTAATTACCCTCTATAGCAGTTCCCCAACCTCCTGCAACTGGCTCCATTTCCTTCCATTAGCAAGCTTATTATTTATTGACGCCTCAGAGTGTTTCCTATGAAACTATTCTTTCTCTTAGTTAGATTTAACATAATCCTCTTTTCTCCCTAATTCGATTCTGGGCATGTTGTTAAATAATCTTCAACATTTATTGTAACATCATATTTCAAAAGGTACTATTCTCGTCTTGTCTATTCTGTTGCTCGCCCAATTTTGGTCTCCAGATAAATCTACATGCGCTGTTACCGTTCATTTTCACTTCAATATACGTATATTTTTGATATGTTTCTTGTACTTTTGGAAATAGCATTTTGATTTTCTGGTTATTTCAAAAATAGAGCTAGGCCCGAAGCTAGTCATCAAGTAAATAAAAACATGAAATTTGTACTTTTGGCTTGTTTTTCATTGTACTGATTAACAGAAGTTGCTGACCTGAACTTATTCGAGTTTGCTGGAAGTTCGTAACTAAAATTTGTGTTAGATGCAAAAACATTTTCTTTTCGAGAAACATTTTTCGTCTTGTTCCCACTCAACGTTTAATATCTTCCGTAGTACTTCGACCGTTCTCATTTATTCTCATCTACTGCTTTAAGTGTCATTTTCGAAGAAAAATGACCTGGTTCTCCTTCTGTTGCTACTACCTTTATCCGTTACTAACGGGGTCGGCGTTGGTATGTATAGGTTTTGGTTGTGTCTCTGGCATTTGCTGGCCGGATGCGCTTTCTGACGCTTCAAATCTCGTCGGCCACTGCGTTATGCGTTGTGAGACGTAACGTTTGAAATTTGGTATATTCGACACATTCTTGACACTGTGATCCCGGAATACCGAATTCTCTAACAAATTCCGAAATGGAATGTCCCACGTGTCTGGTTAGAACTATCATACTGTGTTCAAAGTCTGTTAGTTCCCCTCGTGCGGCCATGATCACGTTGGCATCTTTTCACATGAATCACGTGAGTACAAATGACAGTTCTGCCGATACACTACCCTTTTATAGTTTGTGTACACTGTACTACCGCCATCAGTATAAGTGCATATTGCTATCCCACGACTTCTGTTATCTCAATGTATGTACCGGAACTATTGTCACTACGATTGTCGGGTAGACAACGTACAGAGGTGGTAATACGAAACAAAAGCAGAAAAAATGTCTGGTAAAAATGGGCTATAGCGTGAATACCTTAAGAGCTATGGGCACTTGTTGATCTACGATACTGTGAAACACATCTCTTCTACTGAACAAGTCCCTATAGCTCTTAATTTACGCATTTCATAGAGCACGTTTACTGGAAAATTTTCCTTATTATGGTCCATACTACCACTTCTGTAAGTTACCTACCCTATAATCTTATCAAAAACAATACTGATGATGTATTGCACTGTCAGAGGTATCAGAACTACTTTCGCTTACAACATACGACTCTTTCGTCTCCGAATCGAGATCTCTCACCTCAAATTGGTACTAAATGGAAAGCACCAGTTTGCTTGTGTTCTACATCATTACTTTTATTATGTTAACCGGTTTTCGGCTTACAAGGCCATCTTCAGACATTTACTGAGTATTGTCACCAAAGAAGTTACAATGTTTGCAAACAACATTGAAAGACGTGTAACATGTCTAGACTGAAGCAGAAACATACAGTAAGTAACGTCTTTGACAGTGTGGTGGTAATGCAATGAAGAAGTAAAAATTGAACAGTAAATAAATAAAAATGGAGTAGACAGGAAAAACTTTAACACAGAATAGGAACAGCATGCCTACATAACAGTTTCTACTAATAAACAAAACTAATAAAATAAAATAAAATAAAATTAGTACTTGACAAGGCTACATCAGGAAGTACGAAACATGGAGAGTGATACACAAACCAATTAAAAGAAGAAACAATTATCAATGTAACTACAGTATACATTAGGAACTTAAACAATATCATTAAGATAAACAGAAATAAATAAATGCAGGAAAATGTAGGCGTTTGAGGGAACGTACAGTAAATGCAAACTTGGAGAGCGTGGTGGTACTGCACTTTAACATTAACATTATATTCAAAACTGTTGCTATGTAACAGTTTGCATTAAATAAGTGAATCAAGTAAAATATAAACAATATTTGATTAGACACCTACAAGAGGTGTTAAACATGGACGGTAATACAAGTATCAGTTAAAAGAAAGCATTGGCTGTTGAAACTACAGTCTATATGGAATACATACACAACTTCAATAAAACAAAAGAACTTAATGAATAGAGGAAAATGGGAATATGTAGGAACAGACAGTGTGGGATATGAGACGGTGTACAACAGAGTGGAAAGCTGCATGTATGTGAGCTAAGGGATGTTCTGAGCAAGAAGATACTACTGTGTCTGTAGTTGTAGTTTTTTTTATAAATTTTGAAATAATGTGTGTGTGTGTGTGTGTGTGTGTGTGTACTGATGTCAGTGGTAAAAATGGAAATGAGCTGTGGCGTCATTGGGCGAGAGGCCCCTTGCGGGGCAGGTCCGGCCGCCTTGGTGCAGGTCTTATGACATTCGACGCCACATTGGGCGACTTGAGCTCCAGATGGGGATGAAATGATGATAAAGACAACACAACACTCAGTCCCTGAGTGGAGAAAATCCCCGACCCATCCTGGAATCGAACCAGGGCCTAGGACGGCAGTCCGTCACGCTGACCATTCAGTAATGAGATCTAAGAAGTTTTCTTCATTGCATTACCACCATACTGTCAAAGATGTTAGTTACTGTATATTTCTGCTTCAGTCTAGACGTCTTACTTCTCTTCCAATGTTGTTGGCAAACATTGTAACTTCTTTGGTGACAATACTCAATAAATGTCTGAAGATGGCCTTGTAAGCCGAAAACCGGTTACCACAATTGTTGGACTAAAGCAAACTGGTGCTTGTAATTTATTATAAATTTTTTCTGCCAAGAACCGACGGAAGATGCTGTTAAATTGGTACATTTACCCTTCTCCATAACCCTTGAAACTTTCTAATATTGTCAAGAAATCATACTGTGTAATTTCAAGGCATTTTCCGTTCCGTCCAACTGCCCTTCCAAGTCCTCGGCCGTCTGTGACAGAATTACAATGCCATCAGCAAACTATACCTTTTTCTTTTCTTCTCTTTGAATTTTAATTACAATTCCAAATTTCTCTTTGCTTTCCTTTAGTGCTTTCTCAGTGTCGAATAACATGGGAATAGGCTACAGGTCTGTATCACTCTTTCCTCGTCTTTTCCCTGCCTTTCACGTCCTACGACTCTTGTAGCTACACTTTAGTTTTCTGTTCTGATAACCTTTCAGCTGTATTTTACCACAGATGCACTCATAATTTCAAATAATGTGCTACAGCCAGCATTTTCTTCTAATCTATGAATGTTACAAACGAAAGTAAGTTTCATTATTAATTGTAGGTATTTAAAGTTTATGAATTCAGGTAACGAAACATACTTAAAACAGTAAGTAGTACTGAAGATCCCGGTGACGACCCAGATTAGGCAAACTATAAATTCTTAAACATTTTTCCACGATATTGAGCAATTATATTTGTCACACGTAAAAGAAACTCTACTGAAAGTCAAGGCATAATGCGATTACAAAGAAAAACTATTATCTGTAACATAAGTATTATTATTATATTTGTTCTTTTTGCTATCGGCGTGAAACAAAAAGCGCCAGACACACTCTTGCTTGTTCTTGTTCGGATAGGACGCCACTGTTGTGTACATGTATTATTTGAGCAGTGAGCTCCAGTATATGTATAAAATGTCACTGTTGTTAATTTTAACTGTAACCTCCACCACATATCCCGTTTGCTTGTTCCATCAGTTTTGAAAGAATTTCAGACGCCACGCCGGCAGCAAGCTGAACATCGCTGGACGGCAACTGTCTGCCATTAAGCGGCAATTTCTGATTATAGTAATTATTGTCCCGTTCTATCCACAGGTGACGCTGGAGTTCGGCGATATTATTTCTTTCATCCATGATCTGTAGGAAACTGACATGATTTATTCTGACGATTTTTAAGTGCAATAGGACACAGACTTGGCCTGAGATAAGACGTATTTAAATCACACGTAGATCCCTACGTACTGAAAATGGTGAAATATATTTTTGTATTTTTATATAGCTTATAATGATTAACTGTTTTTGAGCATGGATTCGTCTAAGCAATTTCAATAATTTATTCAGGATCCCACGCTACATTGTGTTAGTAAAATCTAAGAACGATCCGTGCCTTCACATATCTTTGAAGTGGAACCAAAATCAAATTAAAAATAAAACATAAATTAAATTAAATAAAATAATAAAACACACACATTAATGGGTTATATGTAGACAGATATATTACAAGTAATACAGCAGATCCTGGTTACACACTCGGTTTTATGTGCACTTTTTCTAGGATATCCATTAAATCCATATTGAGACATCTGTTATATGAAGAAGTATTTGACCTGATTCTGCATTAGAAATCTTTCTAGAGTGCATGTTAATAGTAGTAGTAGAGGGGTTTTTTGTGCGCGCGACAGCAAGGTCTTCAGCGCCCGTGCATGTTAATGGTATGAGGATTCATACTTTGATTACAAATGACACTTATATATATTTGAGTACATACCCTTTTCTTCAGCTTCTCTTTAAGGAAACCCTCGAAAAACGAGAATATTTTCTCGAGACTAGGATTGCTGTTGATGACGTGGAAGCCTTTGGGCCGTAGCGGATATGCCTCCTGTAAGAAGAAAAAAGAAAGAAATTTCACTACATGGAGACGAAGCGAAACTCAACTCTTGATGAGCTAACCAAGAGTTTAACTCTGCAAACTCATTAGTCCGTTCCATTCGACTTGTTATGTACTTTTTTCCAACACATCATAAAGGAAGAGTGACAATATCGGAGGGAAACAATATTTAAGCTTTGATCAGTTTTGAGTCTCATGAACTGTCACTGTCCTTTGATTTCGTATTACATTGAACTGGAATGGGTTACCAACAGAGAGACACAGACGAATGTGGTAGTATTGAAGAAGTAATCGTTGGGGCGTCGTATAGTGGTTCCCATGGAATGCTCAGCCACCTTTGTGTGACTGTGTTAGCAGCGTGGATGCCAAGAAGTAACTGAAGTACAGACCTACAACGTGCTACAAACGTAAATACGTATGGAGGATAGCGTAAGTCGACATGAGCGCCGATCGTTGAGAGCTGGAATGCTGACCCTGAGTAGACGCTGATTTTTCTTGTTGAGTATTTTCATTCTTTGAGATTAAACGAAATAATGTTTTGGAGTAACCTTGTTAGATGACAGCAACTTGCAACATATAAGAGTACTGATATGCACAGGAAAGGCGTTGATTGGATCTGATGATGAAAAGTAATATGTCGTTTGAAATAGAATATTAGTGGCTGCGAAAGCAGTGTGCGGAACATTATACTCTATTACCACCGTCCAATAACGCCATAGTCCAGAGAGTGGAGCAGCTATCAATTAGTATGAAGCATTCCCCGTTGCTCAGATCGCGAAGTTAGTTTTGATGCAAAGACATCTTCCAGACTCATCCAAGATAGGTGCGACAAAGGTATTGATGGACAACGTAGAGAATTATGCCGTCATTTTTCGTTACAATTCATATGTCGAAAACTATATAGCCATGTGTCATTCATATTACAACGACAGTGGACAGGTCACCTCTCACCTTGGTGCTGTTACAGAGCCGGCCGGGGTAGCCGAGCGGTTCTAGGCGCTACAGTCTGGAACCGCGTGACCGCTACGGTCGCAGGTTTGAATCCTGCCTAGAGCACTGATTGTGTGTGATGTCCTTAGGTTAGTTAGGTTTAAGTAGTTCTAAGTTCTAGGGGACTGATGACAAGTTATGTCCCATAGTGCTCAGAGCCATTGGAACCATTGGCTGTTACAGATTTATGCGTTTAAATAACCAACAATACAGCTGGTAAGCTACGGTCCTTCGGAGTGAGCAAACAGTTCGTCACGACTTCAACGAAATACTGCTGACTCACGAATAAAATTACATGTAGAAAGAGAGTGGCAAATAAGAATTGGGAACTTAAAAAATGTAATGGACAAAAGTAAAATAAAAAAGAAACCACATCGGCCAATAAATTCCTGCACTCGAGCAGAACCAATTAAAAGAGACACGTGAACAGGGTGGAATGAAGGAATGAGTTACAAGACAGAATCCACTGAGCCGTGCGCGGCTCGCGCTCGTGCCGTTTATTGCTCGTCATCTTCTTTTTGTGGCTCTGTCGCCTCGTTTTTTCTTTAATTCGATTTACTGGCGACATTAGCTTGCTGGTTTGCTTGCCCGTCAGTGCCAGCAGCAGCGTTTATCGATAAGTGCACTGTCGTACCATCTCTGGAGCGACCGCTGGTAATTCCGGGTCGTCGTCTGTCGGGTGTTCAGTTGGGAGCTGAGTCGGGACTCAGCAGCAGTGAAGTCGTGGTCGGAGCAAGAGTCGGGGGGGGGGGGGGGGGCACCATTGAGGTCCGGACAGCCAGTACTCACCGACCACTGGCGCGACACACATGAACCGTCCGACGGAAGCAGAGTTGAGCGGGGACGACCGTTGGTTCGTCGTTCGGTCGGTCTCTCATGAGACGACGTTTAATTCGTCTTCCGATCGCTTCTGGGCGCCTTCAATTGATCAGCTTGCGGGACTTGGGTCGGTTCCTTCCTTGTGCAGGGATGTCGGATGGCCAATGGACAAGTGTTCCCTCTGCATGGTTGGGTCCGAGTCAGTGTCTCCGGGTCGTCGTGTGTCGGGAGTTGTGGGGACGGAGCGCCAGTGAGGCGCAGACAGCCAGTATTCACCGACCACTGGCGACACACATGAACTGTCCGACGGAAGGAAACTGGAGCGGGAACGACCTGGGTTGGTCGTTCGGTCGGTCGTCTCATCGGACGACGTGTATTTGGCCGCCGACCGCTTGTGGAAACTGTGCGTCGAATTGATTCGTCCTTGTTGTACCACAAAAATTTTACGATTGTTCGAGTTCTAGTCCAAGTATGTTTCGTAGAACCAAGTCTAGCTTCTGTGATTTCTGATATATCCTAGCCAGTAATGCCAACCGAGCCCGCTGCCAAAAGGTTGGCAGCATCAAAGTCCGGACGCCGTCCGCATAAGCAGCGCCAGCGATACAGGAAATCGCCACAAGTCTGCGCGCGCCACCGCTGGCTTCTGGCTTCTTAAGCGCTGGAGTCGCGAGCGCTAGGACAGTTCTGTATTCGCCGCTCAGTGGTATACTCGCCACCGATTTGTGTACTTGCTAGTCAGTTGTGTGTTCATCGCAGCAGAGTTGTCGTTTGTCGTCAGCCGACGCTGACCTAGCCGCTCCGACTCGAACTAGACAGATTTCTGTAGACACGGAGTTCACTACTGGGTTTCTGTATCTTCGTTAATAAAGATAAGTACCGACTTTTATTTAATCAGAGTGTTTGGGTTTTCATCTTTCTGTTCACTGTTCCAGCGGACCGGTCGGCCCGCTATTAATTGTGTGGCGGTGACTTCGTAAGCCGTTTCTACAGCGAAGTGTTTGTCGCTACGAACGCCGCCACAAAAATTTCCACTGAGGAGATCAATGCTGTCTGCGTACTGGAGTTGTCAGTCGGTCGGTTGAAATAGAGCAGCGAGTGTGTCGGGTGGAGGGGAATTGATTACGCTGTTGGTTGGTTCTTCAGCCGTCTCTAGGTCGTGTTGCCACCCGATTGTTTAGCGTTACGCTTGGCTGCCTGTCTCACCTAAACTGTTGTTAGATTTTCCTCCTCAGGCCGACCCTTGGAATACTTCTGAGCACCACTGTTTGATGTTTGCGATTGTCATTTTATTTGGTCGCAGATACTGTGCCAGGCCTTCAGCCGTGCATTAATATTGACTGTTTTACGTTTAGTATATGGCCTTCAGCCGAACCTCATAACAACTTTAAGATTAGGCCTTTAGCCATGTTTCACTTAAAGTTCTTGTTGCTCGGTATTTAGACTTTCACCCACATTTGATTCAGAATCTGTGGCTTTAATATGTAAATCTTTGTCTGTAAGGTTTCTCTTGAACTATTTAGAATTCTTGAAGCGGCCTTCAGCCGTGTTCTGTAAATGTTTATCTTAAGGTTGTCTTTAATTATTCTTGCGTAACTACTTGGGCCTTCATCCGACAAGATACTTCAAGTTTTCTTAAGATTTTTTCTGTTTTACTGTGTAAAGGCTTATCTTTATAGTCTGTCTTTTATTATGTAAAGAAACTATTTTTAATTGGGCTTTCAGCAGAAGAATTAACTTGAATTTTCCTTAATATGGCCTTTAGCCGGAATTTGTAAACGCTTGGCTTTTAAAGAATTTCCTTAGATGATCTGAAATATTATTTTCGTCTTTAGCCGAGAAGATATTGTAATTTTACTTGAGTAAGGCCTTCAGCCTTTACTCTAAATCCTGATCTTTTAGAAGGAATCATTTAAACTTATTTTGGATAAGTTACTTGGGCCCCCAGCCGTGAATTGATCTTTTTTGTTTTAAACATAAAACTGTGCTTTGGTTCGAGAAATAAAGTTGTGTGTTCTTGTATAACTAACAGTAATTGACCTTGACCCCTTTCCACAAGCTGATCCGATCTGTCCTGCGAAACCAGATTACACCCACGACAGGTTGTAGCTCACGTTTACTGGAGTTGAGAACGTAGATGAAGGTGGGGACGTGGGCGATATCAAAAGGCAGTGTAACACATCACACAGCAGCCAATAACATCATTCCACTGTGTCTGTGCGGAGCGTGTGCTGCAGGTTGAAACTAGAATATTAAACGCTGACTTTCGTATTGGCGATCGTATGGTGGCATGCATAATCTGCAAGAGCGTGCGTTGTGCACGCTAGATGCCATGCATTTGCTTGCCTACTTGGTCTTCGACTGTCAAGCCCACACCAGTACAAAATACAACAGCCTTGTTACGTGACACGTCAAACTATTCCGGTGGTAACACAGCAGTCTCTCCCTCTAATGCTATGTCTGTCTCTCTATTGTCCTTTAGTACAGCTGTATTGTGAATCTTCTTACATGCCATTCCTGGCAGCTCCTCGGCTGGTCCTTTGGGGTCCGTTTCCAGTGTCCTGGAGATGGGGGTCATTGTCTAACCTGGAGATGCCGATCGCACTTCTCTTGTTTAAAAATTAGTGACTTTTCCTTGTCAGCAGGGAATTTCCTCTAACGGGAGCAGGGAATGACCAATGAAATGTCTTCGTTTCTGTTCTGCAGTCTGATGGAAGTAAAGGTCTGACTGTGGCAACAATTTTGTGGACCGGTTTAGATTTCGTAAAATTGAGTAGGTGACACATGTAGGAAGGTGACAGTGGTCAATGCTGGGCAGTGGTGAAATTTTAAATAGTGTAGAGAGCTGGATTATTATATGTGTACTCGGGGTCGTAGAAGACTGTTTTAAAGCTAGAAAGCGTACAGAAAACACACACATTAGCGCAGAGGATCTCTCAAAGTTTAGTGGTGGAGTTGTACTTGGTGGCATGTCAAAATACAGAGAGGAAAAAAAAAATGCGACACCAAGAAGGAGTTGTGCGGCATAAACGAAAGTTGTCAGGCGTGTTTCTACATCTGAAAAATTATGTCCGTTCAGATTTCGCGCGAGGCTCATAAAAGTGTGGATGCAAATCATGTTTGCTTTAAATACACGCTGTAACGGTCGTGAGCGTTAGTTAACTTTCACGGTGGAAGTGGTGAGTTGACGTTAGTCAGGAATGCCTTTAAGACGACAAAGACGCGGTTATCGACACCTCACTACGTTGAATGAGGTCGTGTGATAATACGAGGAGCTGAATGTTCCTTGTAGAAAGACTTGGCAGGTTGTAGCTACTGTGGATGACTGCTCACGGCGGTTGTCACTACTATGTACGGTCGCCAGAAGACCGGACTCACAGACGGCCACGTGACACTACCGAGAGGAAAGACCTTCGTGTACGACGTATGACTCTGATGTGTCGCACTGCATCTCCAGCAGCAATCTGAGCAGCTGTTGGCACCACAGTGACACAACAAACTGTTACAAATCGGTTATTTCAAGGACAGCTCCGAGCCAGACGTCCTGTCGCAAGCATTCCACTGACGCCAAACCACCACCATTTGTGACTTCAGTGGAGTCAAGTGCGATTGGAGGGCTGGGTGGAGGTCTGTCGTGATTACTAATGAAAGCCGAATCTGCTTCGGTGGCACTCATGGCCGTGTGTTGGTTTGAATAAGGCCAGTTGAGGACCTGCAACCAGCTTGTCTACATGCTAGACAGCGTGGTCCTGTACCTACAGTTATGCTCTCGGAAGCAATTTCGTATGATAACAGGAGCACTATCGTTGTTATCCTAAGCGCACTGACTGTAAATATGCTCGTCAGTCTTGTGATTCGACCTGCTGTGCTGCTATTGATGAACAGAAATCCAGGGGGTGTTTCCGAACAGGATAACACTCACCCACATACCGCACTTGTACCCCAATATGGTCTACAGAGTGTCGACATGTTGCCTTGGCCTTCGTCAGCGAGGGCGTGTGGAAACTCTTGAGAGCATGTCTAGGCCGACATCTCCCTTTCGTTATGGCCTCTGGCAGCGACTATCTTTCACTTGTGGCGCCATTTTGAGGTACCAACTGTACTCTGGGACCTCATTCTTCAGACGACATCACAATAGTTGTAATTTATCTGTTTGTGTGTAGCTTTTGCACAGTCGTCTGAACTCCTGAAGATATTTATACTGAGACCCACCGTGGTTTAACAGCGCAATTCGGAGAATACTCAGGAAGCAAATGCAGTTGCACTCGCGGTGCATGAAAGATCGGGAGAATGAGGACAGGCAAAAGTTCGTAGAGATTCGTGCTGCTGTAAAAAGAGCGATGCGCGAAGCATTCAACTACTACCACCGTCATACCTTAGCAAAAGATCTTGCTGAATACCCAGGGAAATTCTGGTCTTACGTAAAATCGGTAAGCGGGTCGAAGGCTACCATCCAGTCACTCACTGATCAGTCTGGCCTGCAACGGAAGACAGCAAAACGAAGGCTGAAATTTTAAATTTAGCATTTGAGAAATCTTTCAGGCAGAAGGATCGTACAAACATACCGCCGTTTGAGTCTATTACAGATTACCGTATGGAGGACATAGTGATAGACATCCCTGGGGTTTTGAAGAAGCTGAATGGGTTGAAAATAAATAAATCGCCAGGTCCTGATGGGATTCCAATTCGGTTTTACAGAGAGTACTCCACTGCATCGGCTCCTTACTTAGCTTGCATTTATAGCGAATCTCTTGCCCAAAAATGGTTCAAATGGCTCTGAGCACTATGCGACTTAACTTCTGAGGTCATCAGTCGCCTGGAACTTAGAACTAATTAAACCTAACTAACCTAAGGACATCACACACATCCATGCCCGAGGCAGGATTCGAACCCGCGACCGTAACGGTCGCTCGGCTCCAGATTTCTCTTGACCAACGTAGAGTCCCGAGCGACTGCAAAAAAGCGCAGGTGACGCCTGTATATAAGAAGTGTAGAAGGACGGATCCTCAAAATTACAGACCAATATCTTTAACATCGGTTTGTTGCAGGATTCTCGAACATATTCTCAGTTCGAATATAATGAATTTCCTTGAGACAGAGAAGATGCTGTACATGCATCAGCACGGCTTTAGGGAGCATCGCTCCTGCGAAACGCAACTCGCCCTTTTTTCACATGATATCTTGCGAACCATAGATGAAGGGTATCAGACGGATGCCATATTCCTTGACTTCCGGAAAGCATTTGACTCGATGCCCCACTGCAGACTCCTAACTAAGGTACGAGGACATGGGATTGGTTCCCCAGTATGTGAGTGGCTCGAAGACTTCTTAAGTAATAGAACCCAGTACGTTGTCCTCGATTGTGAGTGTTCATCGGAGGTGAGGGTATCATCTGGAGTGCCCCAGGAAAGTTTGGTAGGTCCGCTTTTGTTTTATATCTACATAAATGATCTTTTAGATAGGGTGGATAGCAATGTGCGGCTGTTTGCTGATGATGCTGTGGTGTACGGGAAGGTGTCGTCGGTGAGAGACTGTACGAGGGTACAAGATGACTTGGACAGGATTTGTATTGGTGTACAGAATGACAGCTAAGTCTAAATACAGATAAATGTAAATTAATGCAGATGAATAGGAAAAAGAATCCTGTAATGTTTGAATACTCCATTAGTAGTGTAGCGCTTGACACAGTCACGTGGATTAAATATTTGGGCGTAACATTGCAGAGCGATATGAAGTGGGACAAGCATGTAATGGCAGTTGTGGCGAAGGCGGATAGTCGTCTTCGGTTCATTGGTAGAATTTTGGGAAGATGTGGTTCATCTGTAAAGGAGACCGCTTATAAAACGCTAATACGACCTGTTCTTGAGTACTGCTCGAGCGTTTGGGATCCCTATCAGGTCGGATAGAGGGAGGACATAGAAGCAATTCATAGGTGGGCTGCTAGATTTGTTACTGGTATGTTTGATCATCACGCGAGTGTTACGGAAATGCTTCAGGAACTCGGGTGGGAGTCTCTAGAGGAAAGAAGGCGTTCTTTTCGTGAATCGCTACTGAGGAAATTTAGAGAACCAGCATTTGAGGCTGACTGCAGTACAATTTTATTGCCGCCAACTTACATTTCGCGGAAAGACCACAAATATAAGATAAGAGAGATTAGGGCTTGTACAGAGGCATATAGGCTGTCATTTTTCCCTCGTTCTGTTTGGAAGTGGGAGAGAAGATGCTAGTTGTGGTACGAGGTACCCTCCGCCATGCACCGGATAGTGATATGTACATACACAGATGGCGATAGTATCGCGTACACAAGGTAAACGAAAGGCAGGGCATTGGTGGAGCTGTCAGTTTTTTCTCTGGTGATTCAAGTGAAAGGGTTTGCAAAGTGATTATGGCCGCACGATGGGATGCAACAGACTTTGAACGCGGAGTGGAAGTTGAAGATAGACGCATGGGAAATTCTGTTTCGGAAACCGTTAGGGAATTCAATATTACGAAATCAACAGTGTCAGGAGCCTGTCGAGATTGCCAAATTTCGGGCATTGCCTCTCACCACGGACAACGTTGTTGCCGACGCCTTTCACTTAACGACCGCGACCAGCAGCGTGTGCGTAGAGTTGTTAGTGTTAACAGAGGGAAAAGATTGCATGAAATGGCAGGACAAATCAATGTCGGACGTACGACTAACGTATCAGTAAGGAAAGTACTGTGAAACTTGGCGTTAATGGGCGATAGCAGCAGAGAAGTGACGCGAGTGCCTTTGGTAACACCACGACATCGCCTGCAGCGCGTTTCCCGTGCCCGTGATAATACCAGCTGGGCTGTAGATGATAGAAAAGCCGTGGCCTGGTCTTTTTTTTCTTTTTCCTTTCCTTTTTTTTTACAAGAAGGTGGGCAGCAGCACACTACGCTGCTCTTCAGCCACAAGTTTTACAGAGCAAAATACAATGGAGACACATAGAACAAAGTGAGGGGCAAAAAACAGTAGACACAGAAACAAATAACACGTAGCCATTCACACGCGAAGACACCTAAAGAAACGGTTGGCGCTGCACACGGACACTGACAGAGACGACACGTGAACGATGGAGCGTGGACGGCGAAAAACACTGAGGCACAAACACGACGGCACACACATTAAAACGATGGCGATGATCTCCGGCGCTCGAATATCCACTTTACGTGTGAGAGACCGGGGACCTGCCAAGAGGGGAAGAAGGTGGTGGGGGAGGGAGAGGGGAGAGCGAAGATGCCAAGGGCATAGAGATGGGGGGAGGAATGAAGGTATGGGGGTAGGCGAAGCCTGGGGGAGGAGCGGGAGAGAGGTAGGAGGGAGGGAAGAGGGACAGAAGGGGGAGAGGGTGCCCATAGGAACAAACACAGGAAGAGGGAGAGAGTATCAAAGTTGGTAGGAGGAGTAGATGGAGGGGAGGAGGGCATCGTTAGGGAGGGGTAGGTGGCGGAAGCCACCTTGGGAGAGGGTAAGGAGATTGGAGAGATGGAGAGCGGGCGTGGAAATACAGGCGCGGCAGCGGACGGGGACGGGAGAAAATGGTTCAAATGGCTCTGAGCACTATGGGACTTAACATCTATAGTCATCAGTCCCCTAGAACTTAGAACTACTTAAACCTAACTAACCTAAGGACAGCACACAACACCCAGTCATGACGAGGCACAGAAAATCCCTGACCCCGTCTGGAATCGAACCCGGGAACCCGGGCGCGGGAAGCGAGAACGCTACCGCACGACCACGAGCTGCGGACGGGACGGGAGAGGATGGTAGTGACAAGCGGGTGAGGGGGATCGACTTTACGGGAGGTGTAGAGGATCCGTATCCGTTCGAGGAAAAGGAGGAGGTGGGGAACAGAATGAGATCGTACAGGATACGCGTGGGGGAGGGGAGACGGATGCGATAAGTGTGGCCTGGTCAGATGAGTCTGAATTTCAGTTGTTGGGAGCTGATGGCTGGGTTGGAGAGTGGCACAGACCACACGAAGCCATGGACCCAACGAGGCACTGCACGCAGGTAGTGGCTCCGTATTGGTGTACGCTGTTTTTCCGTGGAATGGACTGTATCTTCTCGTCCAACTGAACGGACGATAGACGGAAAATGATTACGTTCGACTATTTGAAGATCATTTGAAGGCATTCATGGACCTGATGTTCCCCAACAGCAATGGAATTCTTATGGATGTCAACGCCCCATGTCACTGGGCCACAGTTTTTGATCATTGGTTTGAAGAACATTCTGAACAACTCGAGCGAACGATTTGTCCACCCAAATCGCGTGACATGAATCTCATCGAACACTCTTTATAGGATATAATCGGGCGGTCTCTTCGTGCAAAAAATCGTGTGCCGGCAACACTATCGCAATTGTGGACGGCTATAGAGACAGTTGTTGTTGTTGTTGTTGTTGTGGTCTTCAGTCCTGGGTTTGCATCTGAGCTCTTGATATTGATGCAAGGGGGTTCTCTTTTCTCCAAAGGTCTCTTTAATTTTCCTGTAGGCAGTATCTATCTTACCCCTTGTGAGATAAGCCTCTACATCCTTACATTTGTCCTCTAGCCATCCCTGCTTAGCCATTTTGCACTTCCTGTCTATCTCATTTCTGAGACGTTGGTATTCCTTGTTTGCCTGCTCCACTTACTGCATTTTTGTATTTTCTCCTTTCATCAATTAAATTCAGTATCTCTTCTGTTACCCAAGGATTTCTACTAGCCCTCGTCTTTTTACCTACTTGATCCGCTGCTGCCTTCACTATTTCATTCCTCAAAGCTACCCATTCTTCTTCTACTGTATTTCTTTCCCCCAGTCCTGTCAATTGTTCCCTTATGCTCTCCCTGAAACTCTGTACAACCTCTGGTTCTTTCAGTTTATCCAGGTCCCATCTCCTTAAATTCCCACAGTAGCGCTCAGTAATTCTACACGGGACTTCCAACGACTTCTTGAAGTCCATGCCATGGTGAGATGCTGTATTGTGCCGGGCCAAATGAGGTCCGAACCGATTTTAGGAGGTATCCCATGGCATATGTCACCTCAGTGTATAGATATCCCTACACTATATTCTGATACAATAAGTTCGGTTTGTTTCGAACCTCGTGGTTTTTCCACACAATAAGCTTCGACCGTAGGTGTACGTAGTAGCAGCTACTGTTGGTTTTTCTTTGTTTACGCCGGCTGGAGTGGCCGAGCGGTTCTAGGCGCTACAGTCTGGAGCCGCGCGACCGCTAAGGTCGCAGGTTCGAATCCTGCCTCGGGCATGGATGTGTGTGATGTCCTTAGGTTAGTTAGGTTTCAGTAGTTCTAAATCCTAGGCGACTGATGACCTCAGAAGTTAAGTGCCATAGTGCTCAGAGCCATTTGAACCATTTTTTTCTTTGTTTACCTGGTAGCAGGTCATGATGCGCCGCATCAGCCAGGGCGACATGGCGGTGAAGTGCGCCATGGTGGCGCCCTGCATGTCCTGGATGATCACCTCGCCACAGATGACGGTGGCGTCGTCCTCCCACAAGGTGGCGTCGCCACTCATGAAGTCGACTTTGGCCTGCTCCTCCGGTGGAAAGGCGCCCGGTGCCAGCTTGGCTACGCGCATGAAGGTGACACGTCTGCCCTCCGGGTCTCGTTCCGGTAGCTGCACTACGGCCCTGAAAAAGGCTTATTGTTATTTGATACAATGGGTGAAAATTACTGTATCTGCGCCAAGTAGCCGATATTTCACAACCGGGCAGTAGAAAGGAGGTTGAATCGATTAAAGCAGCCGTCAAGCAATTAGACACCTCAAGGTCACACCCGCTGCCTACAGTCGAGAAGCTGTAAGCGCTGTGTTTTGGCCGCCTTAGAGATATATTGCCACGTATAGGCTGTTACACGTGCAGTTGGTCACCGTTCGCTGAATGATCAGTATTTCTGTTCAAATGTGTGTGAAATCTTATGGGACTTAACTGCTAAGGTCACCAGTCCCTAAGCTAACACACTACTTAACCTAAATTATCCTAAGGACAAACACACACACCCATGCCCGAGGGAGCACTCGAACCTCCGCCGGGACCAGCCACACGGTCCATGACTGCAGCGTCCGAGACCGCTCGGCTAATCCCGTGCGGCGATCAGTATTTCTGTGCGACATCGTCTTTTCACGTGTGTTTGGTGGTGGCGTGTGTTTGGTGGTTAGCAAGACGCAGGCGCAAGGGCATACGTGTCATACCACTCTGGTGGGTGTGCGTAAAGGACGAAAAGACATTTGAAAACAATCTAAAATTGTCGTATCAAGTATGAGCCGTGGTGGGACCGGTGCTAGTAGTATCTCGGACACAAGTACGATGTACAGAGGTTGGTGTTGCGGCTTGAGCCGGCTTGGGATATACACTACTGCCCATTAAAATTGCTACACCAAGAAGAACTGCAGATGATAAATGGGTATTCATTGGACAAATATATTATACTACAACTGACATTTGATTGCATTTTCACGCAATTTGGGTCCACAGATCCTGAGGAATCAGTACCCAGAACAACCACCTCTGGCCGTAATAACGGCCTTGATACGCCTGGGCATTGAGTCAAACAGAGCTTGCATGGCGTGTATAGGTACAGCTGCCCATGCAGTTTCAACATGATACCACAGTTCATCAAGAGTAGTGACTGGCGTATTGTCACGAGCCAGTCGCTTGGCCACCATTCCAGAAAGGCCCATACAGGACCTGCAACATGCGGTCGTGCATTACCCTGCTGAAATGTAGGGTTTCGCAGGGATCGAGTGAAGGGTAGAGCCACGGGTCGTAACACATCTGAAACGTGATGTCCACTGTTCAGAGTGGCGTCAATGCGAACAAGAGGTGACCGAGACGTGTTACCAATGACATCCCATACCATCACGTCCGGTGATACGCCAGTATGGCGATGACAAATACACGCTTCCAATGTCCGTTCGCCGCGATATTGCCAAACACAGATGCGGCCATCATGATGCTGTAAACAGAACCTGGATTCAACCGAAAAAATGACGTTTTGCCATTCGTGCACCCAGGTTCGCCATTGAGTACACCATCGCAGGTGCTCCTGTCTGTGATGCAGCGTCATGGATAACCGCAGCCATGGTCTCCGACCTGATACTCCATACTGCGGGAAACGTCGTCGAACTGTTCGTGCAAATGGTTGTTGTCTTGCAAACGTCCCCATCTGTTGACTCAGGGATCGACACGTGGCTGCCCGATCCGTTACAGCCATGCAGATAAGATGCCTGTCATCTCGACTGCTAGTGATTCGAGGCCGTTGGGATGCAGCTCGGCGCTCCGTATTACCCTCCTGAACCCACCGATTCCATATTCCGCTAAAGGTACGTTGTCCAAGACGCGACGCACACTAGCGACTGCGACGGGTCGCTACGTGACGTCAGAAGTTGCCTGCTGGCGCATGCGCAGTTCGAGTTTGGGATGCGACTCGCGACTGTTGCGGCAGCTGCCGCAGCACTGCACCAGTGAGCAGTGTTGCGACGGAAGTCGGACGACACAAAGACGTACGGCTGCCAGAAAGATATCGAGCCAGTCAAGGAAAACTGAAATGCGCCACTCACAGGATGTGATGCTCTGTGAGCTGGTCTCGCAACATCCTTGCCTTTACGATTTGAAGAACCCTAAATATACGAACACTTTGTTCAGAGACAATTTGGGAAGAAATTGGTGCACAGTTGAAACTGACGGGTGAGTGAAATGATTTTTCCATTAATGCTAATTTTTCAGTCCTGTTATGAAAATCAGTATAATCCATGCAGATGTAGAATTAGAATGATGAAAATGAACTTGCAGGTCAATTTTCGCATTTCTCTTTTTTTGTGACGATAAAAACTGAAAAAGGCAAGTACATTATAAAGTGAACAATCTAAAGTACAACGAGAAAGTTACATTTTACAATACCTTCACTTTGAAAGTAAACGGTAGATTGGTGTCTTGATGATACCTTCCGGTTGTGAAAAACCACCACCGGATTGTTGTACAGCTTTCTGTAATCAATAGGTGTTCGTTTTTGAGGAAGGCGTTTCTCAACAGATTGCGCAAACAGTGTGCTGCAATAAGTAATTTGTCACATTCACTTCAATTCATTGGTAGAAGATGGTGCTCAAAAAACTTGTGCCAAAAGTGCACAACTGTTTTACAATGCCCTTCTGGTCTGACACAGTTCACAATTGAAATTCGTCTTTTGTAAATCCTGGAGTCATCTTTTGAGTGCAGCTTGGCAAGATTAAATGTTCATGTCATCCATAACGATGTATGCTGTCAGAATATAAGAATATGGAAGTTCATTTGGATGGGAATAAAGAGTCAGTCGGCTATGATAGTTGCCTTAGCTTCTTTCAAAAGTTTCTGCATGGGAGAAACTGACAAGTATAATTTGGGGAAATTTTGTGAACAAGCACGGACATTATTTCTTCCACATTTCTGCCAGTGTATACTGTAGACGTTCAGAATGAAAATTCTAGAGATGTTTAAGGTGTAATCCTATCTTGTTGTCAAGAACTTGAAACAATGCAATGACGCTAGCGTGCGCTTATTGTTAATGAACTTATCTTTCATTGGAATTTTAGGTGAAATGTGCAAAAACAGATGGAGGAATATTCGGGACTCGTATCAGAGAAATAAACGAGAAAGAAAGCTTGGAACAGGTTCAGATGCCTCAGCAAAACCAAGAAAATGGGTTCTGCTTGATCACTTGGCTTTAAGAAACCTACATTTCGCGGAATTTTAAATGAAATTGTCAAGAGCATATGGAGAAATATTAGTAACTCATACCGGAGAAATATATGACATAAAATGGTTTCATTAGGTCCAAATGTGTCAGCGAAACAAAACAAATGCATTCTCTATCGTGTGATGACCACACGATTATCGTTGCGCGTCGACAGAACTGGCGGCTAGTCGCGACGCTCCCGGAGATATATGAGCCCAGATCTCGGAAACGGAGATCGATATCATTCTGATCTCAACTTTAAAAATAATTTCGATATGTTAGCTTCTTTTCATCGGCAACGATGTATGACCTAACGTGAACCATACGCAAAGTAGCCAGCGACCACATTTTTCACTGTACACAATTCAAATTTTATGCAGTAGGTTACTTGTAAATTTAGTATCGGAATAACTGTGACGAATATCGGAAAAATAGACACGTCATTATCAAGCTGTGGTGTGAAACTGTAAGATACGCAAACATCATTTTTTTGTGCCTTTTGCTTTCCTCACAATCGATAGAGAAGTAATATACAGCGAAAAAAACACGCAAAACCGGAAGAGATACTTTTCAATTTTTTAAAGTAAAAGGAGAATCTGTATCGAAAAACTAACTCTGGGAGCCGATGTAACTTTGTTGCATTAACATACAGTATTTTTTACAGCAAGAAAATCGGAATTCTTATTTTTCTTATGTATTTGAATCCGCCGCCGCCGACCGGAGCTTGGGAAACAGCGACGACTCCTGTCGTGTTGCGGCCTTGTCGCCGTCTGCCAGGGTGGGAAAAGAGGAGGGGGCAGCGTCGCAGTCGCAGCCAACTGTCGCGTCTTGCACAACATAACTTAACAGTCATTGGATCCCGACCAACGCGAGCAGCAGTGTCGCAATACGATAAACCGCAATCGCGATAGGCTACAGTCCGACCTTTATCAAAGTCGGAAACGTGATGGTACGCATTTCTCCTCCTCCTCACGCGAGGCATCACAACAACGTTTCACCAGGCAACGCCGGTTAACTGCTGTTTGTGTATGAGAAATCGTTTGGAAACATTCCTCATGTCAGCACGTTGTAGGTGTCGCCACCGGTGCCAACCTTGTGTGAATGCTCTGAAAAGCTAATCATTTGCATATCGTAGCATCTTCTTCCTGTCGGTTAAATTTCGCGCCTGTAGCACGTCATCTTCGTGGTGTAGCAGTTTCAATGGCCAGTAGTGTAAGTGCCGACCGCGAGTGAGGGGGAACAACGCTTTGAGAACGGAAGGCGGCGGTGCACGAATCAGCGATTGGCTGTCGGGCAGAAGCGAAAACGGAGTGTCTGAGGCCGGGCAGTGGTTATCACGTCGTTATACTGGAGGCGGTGCGAGTTCGCCAGCGCTGTGCATTTTCCGGCAACCTTGTGAGCTGTGGATGTGCGCGCTTGCTTGGCGGGACACGCTGTTAAGGTCTTGCAAAGTGATGCTCTGACGTCTTCGCAAAATCGCCCCAGTATTAAGACACGCAGTTATGTACTCTAATTACTAAGAGCGCTTAGTTAACTGTGTTTGTGATAACTCTTGGTATAGTAAGACGTTGCCGGACGCGTGACGTTATGTGTGCTCGATTTCATTTGATGCCTCTTACTTAGCGTGTTCTCGGCTTCCGCATAATATTGATGTATTTGCAGAATGTTAGTTCATTAGCTATTATTAGCAAATGTTTAACTTGCTTACGATATCGGTTAATCCATGTCAGTATGTCCGCTGTGGGCAATCTGAGTTTTTATTTCTAAAGGTTACCGTGTTGAGCTTTGCAGGCCCACTTAAGGTGGTCAATATGTGTGCCGATAAGTTCTAGTGAGTGTCCGTTCTCGTCAGCCAGTTCATTTCCCACTCTTAGCGTTTGTTTATCGGCTACTGTTTCACTCAGGACTAAAGAAAGGACTCCCGAGTGAAATTAGTTGTTGTTTAGCCTTGATTTTGTAGTGTTAATATACTTCTCAATCATGAATGTTAAAGGTAAGAAAATTTTTTTTGGCCTCCTGTTTCCGGGTGTGGTCTGTGTTTCAGTGAGCTGAGGCAGCGGGCAACCGAAGCGCAGAGCTTGCCATTAGATTACAGGTTTGGCTTACGGGCAGTGGACTTCGCCTGATCTCGAGCGTGCCTCTCCGGCAGCGTTTGCTGGGTTCACATTTCGGTGGCCTACTCGATGTGGGGTTGCAAATGGAGCCACGTATTGGTTCGTAGTTAACTATTACTTCCCTTAGTCGGCTCCATCGTTCGTGGTTAAACTTAGGCCTTACAAGCTTGGGCCTTACTCCTGTTGTTACACATTTATGATTGTACAAAGTTGTAACTTTATATGCCCTTAAAGCCCATCTTAAAAGCCAATGGACATTTGAATAATTTCGTAGTACGCTCTGCAAGGTTCCCTAGTAATTTGCAAGATTGCCCAAGTTACGTTTTAATAAATATGTTCCAAGTATTCGTGTTAAAGTTAAGGCTGTCTGTCCACTGTTATTTTACATATAATGTTAAAATACTGAAATTGAAAGGGTCTTAAATAATGTGTCTTAACTACAGTTATTTGTTAAAGTTATGGTCAAATTCAGCCTTACTGGCGTTTATCAATGTTTATGGGAGATCGTTGGCTAATGATTTATTAACTTGCTTATGATTTTATGTAATGAGTATTCTATAAATAATCTCGCTTGAGTGATGTCTGTCAATTTTTATGTGAGATTATTTTTGGTAGCTAATAAACACAATGGAATTGAAACGTTCACTTTATTGAGTCAGCCCTTCCACTCCTTTTAAAGGTTAAAGAAAGCAGGTGTTCAGTAAAAATGTTCAAGTATATTAATTATTTTTTTCCTGATCTGACCAACAGTGAAGAAACCACGAGTAACGTAAATTTAGCACAAGTTCATAAAATAACAACAAAACGTTGTGGTATTTCCGAATCGACTGTATTCAATGTTAACAGTGCAGTGCCATTAACAGGATTCCTAGATTTGAGCATGATCTCCAAGAAATGGATATAAATGAATACAAGACTATACAGAGTTTGAAGGTTTTGACAAAAAGTTATTATTTAGAACTGTACTTAAATACTAAGACTGGAGAGAGCATCCGATGGCAAGAAAAATACAGAGTGATGTAGGCGAAAAGACGAACTGTTCTGCCTCAGCGACTTCTTTCTCTTCTCTGCTCGGTTGGTTTTCGACTGAGAAAGTGTAACCAGGGACGAAAATTTCTAATAGAATGCAGAGACATTGCACCTACATGAACGAAGTTTAGTGTACAATGCACTTATTGCATGCTAAGGACAACAGTTTTGTAGTATACTTCGATAAAACTTGGGTTCCCTAATAGCATCCCCACAAATATATTTTGCTCTACTTCAAGGAAGATATTGTCCTGAAAGTATATCGGAGATTTGGTTGACGGTGCAGTGATGAAGAGTCAGTAAGAGCGGAAAATTAAAAAAAAAAATGAGAAGTAGATAGTATTCTCGGTCGTATTAGGCCGAGCTGTCGGAACTAAACTTCTGGCGCTGCCACACAAGCACCCGAGCGCTGCCGTGTCTCTCGTAAATGCTATTGCGTTCGTAGGTGACACGATACAATAATGATATCTCACATCTTACCAAAATAGAATTCTTAACAGTTTTCTCTCTGGAAGATTCTAGAAGGTCCCACAAAACATAAACACACCAGCGACGACACTTTTCGTTACTCAGGGGAAACAGTTTCACATCTCTTACGATGATTTATTTTTTGTCTCGGAATACTCCTATGTTTTCATAATAAAACACACTAAAGCGCCAAATAAACGGGTGTAGGCATGCGTATTCAAATTCACAGATAAGTAAATAAGCAGAATATGGCGCTGCGGTCGGCAACGACTAGGTCTACGTAAAAAACAACAAGTGTCTCGCTGAGTTGTTAGATCGGTTACTGCTGCTACAATGGCAGGTTATCAAGATTTAAGTGAGTTTGAACGTGATGTTATAGTCGGCGCACGAGTGATGGGACAGAGCCTCCCCGAGGTAGCGATGAAGCGAGAGTTTTCCCGTACGACCATTTCACGAGTGTACCGTGCATATGAGGAATCTAGTAAAACAACAAATCTCCGACATCGCTGCGTCCATTAAAAGATCCTGTAAGAACGGGGCCAAGGACGACTGAAGAGAATCACTCAACGTGACACAAGTGCAGCCCTCCCGCAAATTGCAGCAGATTTCAATGCTGGGCCATCAACAAGTGTCAGTGTGAGAACCATTCAATGAAACATCATCGATGGTTGCACAACACAAAGCTTTTCTCCACGCCTGGGCCCGTGAACACCGGCACTGAACTGTAGAGCACTAGAAACATGTTGCCTGATTGGACGAGTCTCATTTCAAATTGCATAGAGCGGATGGACGTGTACGGGTGTGGAGGCAGCCTCATGAAGCCATTGACCCCGCATGTCAGCAGGCGACTATTCAAGCTTTTGGAGGCTCTGTAATGGTGTGAGGCGTGTGCAGTTGGAGTGATATGGGACCCCGATACGTCTAGATACGATTCTAACTTATGACACGTACATAAGCGGTGTGTCTGATCACCTGCATCCATTCATGTCCATTGCGCTTTCCGATGGACTTGGGCAATTCCAGCAGGACATTGCGTCACCCACACGTTCAGAATTGCTAGAGAGTGGTTTCAGGAACACTCCCCTGAGGTTAAACACTTCTGATGGCCACCAAAGTTTCCCGACATCAACTTTATTGAGCATATCTATGATACCTTGCAATATGCTGTTCAGAAGGGATCTCCACCCCTTCGTCCTCTCACAGATTAACAGACCTGCAGGATTCGTGGTGTCAGTTTCCTCCAGCACTATTTCTGACATTATTCGAGTCCTTGCCACGTCGTGTTGCAGCACTTCTGCGTACTCACATTGACCCTAGACGATATTAGGCAGCTGTACCAGCTTCTTTGGCCCTTCAGTGTATGTATCACATGCTTCTATAAAATTTCATAATATCCATATATTTTCTTCGGTCCAAATATGCCAGTGGCTCTGTTTTTTTGGACAGGTTGAAGCAAAAAGTAATTTTTCTTCGATATTTCTTGTAACATTAGTTTTTATATTATTCGCAGCAACTGGCAAGAATTTTCTTATGAGGGAAAAATCTCACACCAATCAGAAAGAGTTGTGCGGCATAAGTGAAACTTGTAAGGCTAGTTTCTACATCTTGTAATCTCCCCTCTCCTCCCTACTTCCATCTATTGTCCACATTAAACAATATCTAGTATAAGTAATTAGTAAGCATAGTCTTTTATAAAGACTTGAAAGGAGCGAAGATTACAATAAACTTCCAAGTTTTACTTAGCTTGCAATACTGAGATGGCTCCAGTTCTTTTTGTCTATGGACTTGCTTCCTGAAGCTGAAAATATCACATCAGGTTCTCACGGTTAGTTTGAACTAACTAAGTCTGAAGATTATTGATGCAGCATTTTTTTTACGTAAACATATTTTCTCACTGTTTAGTATATCATACAGTATTTTGATTTTTCACATTAAAAAATCCGAAATTACATTTTTCGCACAAAAATACGTCCTACCCCATCAGAGGCAAGCTTAAGACTCTCTCACTCTGCGGAGAAAACAATATTGCAAACGGTTTATAATTTTTCCTTGCAAATGAATTCCCACTTGCTTTCGTTACATTATTAACTTCGTTTATGATTTCACAAATGAATTCAGAAATAATCATAGTTAACAGTACAGGATTGCGTAATTAATAATACAAATTTTAACTGTGCAAAGTTTTAGTAGCGTCTAATGTTCCTAATAAGAATAATTTTAACTGTACATTCAGAACAAGTACTTATCGATTATAACATCGAAACTAAAATATTTTATATAGTAATTCCTTTTCGTAAATTTTAGCTTGAAACATAACATACTGTGTACTAAATCATGTGAAAGTCTTCAGAAGAGGAAATGAGATAATATTGACCTGTCTAAAATTCGAAAAATAATGCTGGTATCGACAACTACTGTTGAGTTTAAGTAATGCTAAGGACGATCTGAAAGATGATATCTATTCAGGTATCGCGTCAGTGGCATAACGGTGACGCCAATAGTAGCACTATGAGGATGCTAATCAAGTTTGCCTTAAACAGAGTCTGTAAAGATCGTGAGCGTTACTTACGTTTGAGACTGGACGTAGTGAGTCCGGGCTCCGGTCCGCCACGTGGCAATACCGAGATGTGTGCCATTGTGTTCGACATATAGACCTGGCGCATCGTACTGCATCTGCAGCAGCAATCTGAGCAATAGTTGTCACCACACTGACACAACGAACTGTCACAAACTGGTTATACTTCAAAGACCGCTCCGAGACAGACGCCCTGTAACGTGAATTCCGACCCCGAAACATCACAATTTCCAATTTCAGTGGTGTCAAGAGAGAGCACATTGAAGGACATGTTGGAAGTCTGATGTGTTTTCTGTTGGCAGCTGGTTCTGCCTCGCTGCCAGTGATGGCCGTACGTTGATTAGAAGGAGTACAGTCGAGGGCGTGCAACCGTTCTGTCTATGTCCTAGGCATACTGGATCATCACATCGAGCTATGGTTAGGGGCGTGATTTCGTTTGGCAGCTGGAGCATTCTCGTGTTTACTCCCCCCCCCCCCCCTCCAACCCCCCAAGCATCTGGACTCAAGTTATTCATCAAACTGGTGATTGGACCTATTGTGCTGCCAAGGATGAACAGTATTCCAGAGCGTGTTTTTCAACAGGACAACGCTCGTCCACCTACCGCTCTTGTAACCCATTGTGCGCTACAGAGTGTCGATATGTTGCCTTAGCCTGCTCGATCGTCAGATCTGTCTCCAATCGAGCACATACGGGACATGATCGGACGACAACTCCAACATCATCCATAAACAGCATCAACCGCCCTTGTATTGACCGCCCAAGTGAAACAGGCATGGAGCTTTACACCGTTCTGGCATCCGGCACTCGTACAACGCTATACATGCACGTTTGCATTCAACATTCTGGCGGTTACACCAGTTATTAATGTACCAGCATTTCGCATTTGCAATGGCGTGTCTTGTGCTTACTTTAAGCTATGATCTTGCAATGAGAATGACTTAAATGTGTTGCCTAGACAAATTTATTCCAGAAATTTTATTACTCGACATTAATTATTTGCGATGATAAAAATAATGAGCGTATGGCATTGGTGGCCGTGAGACCCCTTGCGGGGCGGTTCGGCCGCCGCTCCACAAGGTCTTTAACGCCACTGCGGCGGCGAGGGAATGAGGATGAAGTGATGATGAAAGACACACAACACCCAGCCATCTCGAGGCAGAGAAAATCCCTGACCCCGCCGGGAATCGAACGTGGTACCTCGTGCGCGGGAAGCGAGAACGCTACCGCAAGACCACGAGCCGCGGACATTATTTGCGATATCTAACATTTATTCGGAATTTTTAGCACAATTTGAAATTATCACTAACTGGCAATGCTGATGATGGTGAGATGACCTTGAGGTGCCTATTTTCATGATGGACTCTACAGTCGCCTTCGTGGTGGAGAGAACGCAGTCACTGAGCGATGTGGCTGCAGAGGCCACCAGGAGGCGCAGCGTGGGTGGGCAAACCTTTTGGTTTCTCACCTGTTTTTAGTTAGTAAATACTGCTGTCTGGAAACTGTTTCGCATACTGTACGGCAAGCACTACATTGCACATCATTATACACTGAAGAGCCAAACGAACTGGTACACCTGCCTAATATCGTGTAGGGCCCTCCGCGAGCATTCAGAAGTGCCGGAACACGACGTGGCATGGACACGATTAATGTAGTGCTAGAGAGAACTGACACCCTGATTCCTGCAGGGCTGTCCATAAATCCGTAAGAGTACGAGGGCGTGGAGCTCTCTTCTGAACAACAAGTTGCAGGGCATCCCAGATATGCTCAATAATGTTCATGCCTGAGGAGTTTGGTGGCCAATGGAAATTTTTAAACTGAGAAGAGTGTTCCTTGAGCCACTCCGTAGAAATTCTTGACATGTGGGTTCTCTCATTGCCCTGCTGGAATTATCCAAGTCCGTCGGAATGCACAAAGGACAGGAATGGATGCAGGTGATCAGACAGGATGCTTATGTACGTGTCACCTTCCAAAGTCGTATCTAGACGTATCAGGGGTCCCATATCACTCCAACTCCACACGCCCGCTATTACAGAGCCACCACCAGCTTGAACAGTCCCTTGCTTACATGCAGGGTCCACGGATTCATGAGGTTGTCTCCATATCCGCACACGTCTATCCACTTCATACAATTTGAAACGAGACTCGTCCGACCATGCAAGATGTTTCCAGTCATCAACAGTCCAATGTCGGTGTTGACGGGTCCAGGTGAGGCGTAAATCCTTGTGTTGTGCAGAAATCAAGGGTACACGAGTGGACCTTCGACTCCGGAAGTCCATATCGATGATGGTTCGTTGAATCGTTCGCACGCTGATACTTGTTGATGGGCAGCACTGAAATCTGCAGCAATTTGCGGAAGGGTTGCGCTTCTGTCACGCAGAGCGATTTTCATCAGTCGTCGTTAGTCCCGTTCTTGCAGGATCATTTCCCGTCCACAGCAATGTTGGAGATTTGATGTTTTACCGGATTCCTGATATTCATGGTACACTCGTGGTGAAATGGTCGTATGGGAAAATCTTCTTCGCTACCTCGGAGATGCTGTGTCTCATCGCTCGTGCGCCGACTATAGCACCATGTTCAAACTCACTTAAATGTTGATGACCTGGCATTGTAGCAGCAGTAACCGATCTAACAACTGCGCCTGACACTTGTTGTCTGATATAGGCTTTGTCGATCGCAGCGCCGTACTCTGATTTTATTTTTATATACGCTTGAGTGTAGCATAGTGCTGATCAGCCTGCTGTGGACTTGGTTTTCGATCTGGATACAACTGTGACTATATGTGCTACACATGTGTTTGTTGTCGAAATGCCATCGATTGCCAACAGCTTCAGTTGGCAGAGCACTTGCCCGCGAAAGGCAAAGGTACCGAGTTTGAGTCTCGGTCCGGCACACAGTTTTAATCTGCCAGGAAGTTTCATATCAGCGCACACTCCGCTGTAGAGTGAAGATTTCATTCTAGAAACATCCCCAAGGCTGTGGTTAAGCCATGTATCCGCAATATCCTTTCTTCCAGAAGTGCTAGTTCTGGAAAGTTCGCAGGAGAGCTTCTGTAAAGTTTGGAAGGTAGGAGACGAGATACTGGCAGAAGTAAAGCTGTGAGGACGGGACGTGAGTCGTGCTTGGGTAGCTCAGTTGGCAGAGCACTTGCCTGCGAAAGGCAATGGTCCCGAGTTCGAGTCTCGGTCCGGCACACAGTTTTAATCTGCCAGGAAGTTTCAGCTTCATAGACGTTTTGAAATTATCCATTACATCGTTTACATACAGACCTGGGATTAGTTATGAAATTTATCGGCTTGCAACATTTAGGGTGAACTCTCGTATCGCCGTGTCCTTGCTTGTACCGTCTATTAAGGTGTTCCGCTCCCGTCCCAGCTTTACTCTGTGCACTGCATAGCGAGACTTGCACATCATATGTATAAAAGAACAATTTGTGTATGTGGTCAGTGGGATACAAAAACCGCCATATTTAGGTATTGTGAGAAACAAATGGCTGCAGTGGCCTACCCCCCCCCCCCCCACAAGTAAGTTTACTGAGTTTGTGGACGGGACTTCGGCTATCACTGTTGCTCACAAATGGTTCATGTAAAGAACCACTATCGATAAAGGTCTGTCAAGCCGTAATGACAGCAGCCTCATAGAGGTTCTGAGTTTATCCATAATAATGTTTACATGCAGGGTCTTAGTGGTGTAAGGGTAGATATTGTCGTTATTGGTACCTTAACATGTACCTATTTGAGTGCATTGTTTTTTTTTTTAATTCTAACAGTCTTCTCGAAAACGTGTCATGCTCTTACCACATGCACTTGGAGACACTAACCAACATAAAATCATGCTACTCTCAATAGCTACAATAATCTGTATGCAAATGAAATAAATACTAATGTAATGTTGCTCTGTAGACTGCCCGCAGTCACCAATAAAAATATCTACATCTGTACCCTTAACATCACGTATCTGTAAATATTAACAGCCCTGTGGCATTCCATTGGGCTGCTGCTGAAATTGCCTTTACCTTTGTCAAGTTCGTCCCGTTAAGAAAAACCCGTTAAATTCTGCCTGCAAGAAAGTTTAGAAAGCAGCCATGAAGCTGCTACTTCGTAGGCTGGTATTTTGTTCACAGAACGGCAGTGCGGAAGTGTATCGAAGCCCTACACGAAGTTATTGGATACGGCACCGACGCGAGCACTGTTGTCTGCAAAGCTCCGGATATTTGTGAACAGACAGAGCGAATCGTGTTTCTCAAGATGTCTGTATACGACCATGTGTAAAATAACGATGGCCCGACTTGTAGTCGTGGTAAAACGAGAGATTATTGACAAAAACAAATTATCGAAGTAGTTTTGTCCGAGGCACTGAAAGAAGGAGTCCTTAGAGAATTTTAGTGATTTTATGAAGAAACACGTGCTTTTCAGTGCCTGTGATTGTTGGATAGTGATAATAATGACTGCTCGCATGTATTTTGTTCTTTTGATTCCTTGTTAAGTATGAGGATAACCTCATAGAATTATGCCGTCATTTTTTGGTAATAATTTCTGTGTCGTAAACGATATCGCCTTGGGTTATTCACATTCTTAAGATTGACCACAGGCCACTTCTCATCTCGCTGTTGTTACACGCTTGTGTATTTGAGTATCGAACCACAAAAACTACTTTCTGTTGTCATACGAATAAACTTACATATAGACCTTGACAATCTTGGTAAATAAAAAGTTGGAGTTAAAACATATAATGGACAAAAATAAAATAATAAAAAACAAATCGACCAATGAATTCCAAAACTCGAGCAGCACCAACTGAAGAGAGAGGAGAGTAGGGCAGAACGAAGGAATAAATTGCAAAAGATTCAACAGAATCCACGGGTTAAGATGTGGCGGGTGGGTTGTAACTGATGTTTAATAGAGAGGAGAGAAAAGATGAAGGCAGCGGACCAGGGTACCACACGGCACACCAGTCAATAGCAATAGTCCACCGTGTCTGGATGGAGCGTGTACATCAAATACTCAGTTTAGTGTTAGTCAACGTAAGGTGACATGCATGATCTCCAAGAGCGAATGTGTGCACACTGGACGCGATGCATTTGCTTCCTTATGTAGCCGTCGATTGCGATGCCGACAGCAAGTACTAACAAGGGAACCTCCCCATCGCACCCCCCTCAGATTTAGTTACAATTTTGCACAGTGGATAGGCCTTGAAAAACTGAACGCAGATCAATCGAGAAAACAGGAAGAAGTTATGTGGAACTACGAAAAAGTAAGCAAAATATACGAACTAAGTAGTTCATGGACAACATAGGTCACATCAAGGATGTAGTGAGCTCAAGAGCGCCGTGGTCCCGTGGTTAGCGTGAGCAGCTGCGGAGCGAGGGGTCCTTGGTTCAAGTCTTCCCTCGAGCGAAAAGTATACTCACTTTATTTTTGCAAGGTTATGATGTGTCCGTTCGTTCATTGACGTCTCTGTTCACTGTAATAAGTTTAGTGTCTGTGTTTTGTGACCGCACCGCAAAACCGTGCGATTAGTATACGAAAGGACGTGCCTCTCTAATGGGAACCGAAAACATTTGATCTAGGAAAACACGTCTGATATATTCTATACGACACTGGTGACGGCATGTGCGTCACATAACAGGAATATGTTGTCGACCCACCTAACTTGCACACTTGGTGAATGGGTAAAAAGATTCTTATACCTTGCCCGATTTAGGTTTTCTTGTGGATGTGATAATCACTCCCAAAAAAGTGATGAAAACATAAGAGTGTGTCATACAAACTGCAACAAATGAATGCAACAGTTTCACAGTCGCACAGTTTTCTCTGTGCTCTGTCACAACATATGTTTTTAACGTTTTCAATTTTTCCCGTGTGTAGACCGTCAAATCCTGCATATGTCCAAGTAAATCTGAGCATGTCCTGGAATTTTGGAGAGCGAAGTTGATTATGTGTGAGTGCCTGAACTCTGATAATTGTCTGAAAATAAAAATTTAAACTCTTCACTCGAGGGAAGACTTGAACCAAGGACCTCTCGTTCCGCACCTGCTCACGCTAACCACGGGACCACGACGCTCTTGAGCTCACAACATCCTTGACGCGACCTATGTTGCCCATGAACTACTTAGTTCGTATATTTTGCTTGTTTTTTCATAGTTCCACACAACTTCTTCCTGTTTTCTCGATTGATCTGTGTTCAGTTTTTAAGGCCTATCCACTGTGCCAACATATAACTAAATCTGTAAGCACGACAACAGCCTTTTTACGTGACACGTCAGACTATTACTTTCGCAATGGCTACACAGAAATCTGTCTGTCTAATGCAGTGTCCGCCTCTAAGACTATTGTACACTTTTCGGGTACTTTACGTAACCTAAGGGACAGGATGATATGATGCATGTTAAGGCATCAGGTAATAGTTTCATGGTACTAGAGGCAGCTGTATGTCATAAAAATGCATAGGAAGGCTGGGATTGGAATAAGAATACATCTAGTAAGTAACTGAGGATATACGTTGCAATTGGTACACTGAAGTGAAAAGTCTGACACTAGAGTGGAATTCGTGGCGGGCTGCATCAAATCAGTCAGAATTCTGATGACTAAATAAAAGTATCTCATTCATCACTTAGGGAGTTGAATGGCTGAATCTTGGCGTCTGGCCTTTCTTAATGTCTTTAAGTAAAGTATAGATTCAGTACATATGTGCTGGAGATGGGGTTTCAGTTTGTGGAAGATGTATCAAGACAGTAGTTAAAAGTAATAAATAGCACCTCTGTAACATGAGAAAATCGGTTAACAAGCCGTGGATGACAGGAGTGAATGACGGCTGTGGAGATGTGTACGGGCGAGTAGACGAGCATCTGTTGGGGAACTGACTACCCAAATGGACCAAGCGGCTACCAATAGTATCTCGTAAGCGACGGTTCACCGAAGGTTGGTGCGTATGAGCCTCTGCAGCAGGCAGCTGGTTCGTGGAACCATGCTGACTGCTGTTCACCACCGACGAAGGCTGGAATTTGCACGTGAATACGGCAACTGGTGGTAGGTGGCCTTTTCGGATTAATCAAGTTTTATGCTCCGTCAGACAGATGGCCGACTCTCTGCAACAAGCTTGGGAAGGATCCAGGTCGGAAGGAGGGAGCTTTATGCTCTGGGGAATGTTCTCGTGGAATTTTCAGGGTGATCTCGTTATTCTGGAAGGCTCAATCGATCATCACAGCTATGGATCTATCCTTAGGGACCTTGTCTACCCTTACGTGCAGTTCGTTCTTCCACACCACGATGACACCTACCAGCAAGACAATGCAACGTGTCACACAGATCGCAGTGTATGTGCGCGGTTCGAAGAGCACCATGAGGAGTTTACTGTACTCCTCTGGCTATCAAACTCCGCGGATTTAAACCAAATCGAGAATCTGTGGGACCACCTTCATTGGGCTGCTGGCGCCACGGATCCTTAACCGACAAACTTATGGCAACTGCCCGCAGCACTGGAATCGGCATACCTCCGCATCCCTGTCGGTGCGTTCCATAGCCTCATTGACTCTCTTCCCACACTTCTCGCGCTGCAAATGTGTTTATTCCGCCACGTTAGCCTGGCTAGAAAGTGTACATTGAGTGGCATTTTTGACCATTTCTCGTAGCATCTATATTTCCTGTTACCAATCTGTCACCATAACACGTGTGAAAAAGCCTATCTGCGATCTGTGTGAACTTTGGTTGTGTGCTTCATTCGGATTAGGTGTGAAAAACAGCCTCATAGAGATTATTGTGTCAGAACAACGATAGCCATTTTCGAGTAAGGATTTGTTGGTCACTGTCTCACAAACAGGTACATCCTTCGGTCCTGGAACAGACCTTCGGCAAGGAGGCAAAACCAAGGTAAGGATAAAAAACCAATCATGCAATGTCACCATCGTAGCTTCACACTGGCAGAGACATGTTTTAACTTACGCAGAGTTGAGATACTTCTGGGCTATCGGAGAGAAGGGGTCTCTGTTGATGAATATCTCCGGCAGTGCCGAGCGCATCGTGTAGAACATGTCCAGCTTGTGCTTGGTCTTCTCCAGCGAGAACTTGCAGCCGCGCAGAAACGTCAGGATCCACTGGTCGTCTGTGAAACACCATCATAGTGCGAAACAACATAGTTTCTAGTTATGCAGTGGACTGAAATAAAAATTTTGATGCGATGGAAGCAATAAATAACATTTAAAAATCTATGAAAGTAAAAGTTAAATAATATATAGTAAAAAACATGCAAAGATGTGATGTTTTACTTGTTACATCATCCAACAAGTGGCGTAAACAATAATTATTCTAAGCGCCATTCTGTGGATACAGCATGAGGTACGTAGTCAGCATGAATCTGATGGGGTATAATTATTTTATCTGATTCACTAAAAACACAGTCCTTTGTTTAAAATACTCTCTGCTAGCGAGTGACGTGACGCACTGGACACACACAGGGGTAGATGTCTTTTCGAATACCGTGCAGGGACCTGCTTGTCTGACTGGTGCACGTAGCCACGTTTAAGCAGCACCCTAACAAAAAATTCCGGTGAGGCAACTAACTACAATCGGGATGTTTTCCAGCAAAGTGTTGAGAGATGAGAAATCAAGGGTTTCATTAGATCGAGTAGTTAGAGAAGAATTTGGGATTAAATGTCTTTTATAGGCCTTGGTTATTACACTTTTATTGAAGTAAGTAATTACACTAACAGAGAAAGAAACATATCTTCAGACTAACTCCAGTATGCACTAATGAGTAAAAATATTATGACCATCCCCTTAACAATGAGTTTATCCATCTGTTCAACGCACTACAGTAGCGATCCTGCTTGGATGCTGCATGGACTCAACTACAGACAGACCTCACCAAATATCTACGAAAAGATAATTCAATTCCTGTAATTACGGGCTGGTTGTGGGTGGGTCTGGCAATGTTAGCTGATAACGTCCCAGACGAGTTCCAAATGGTTCACAAAATGGTTCAAATCGCTCTAAGCACTATGGGACTTAACATCTGAGGTCATCAGTCCCCTAGACTTAGAACTAGTTAAACCTAACTAACCTAAGGACATCACACACATCAATGCCCGAGGCAGAATTCGAACCTGCTACCGTAGCAGCAGTTCCGGATTGAAGCGCCTAGAACCGCTCGGTCACTGCGGCCGGACAAATGGTTCAGGTCAGCCGAATTTGGTGCCAAAGATATGAAAGTAAGTTCAGTATTAAGCTTCATAAAGCACTGTTGAACGATTTTGGCCTCGTGAAGCAGACATTATCTGCGCTGCGGGATGCCAGCGCAGTACGGAAAGACATCAAGCGTGAAGGTATTGCAGGTAGCCCGCAGTAATGTTCGCATAGTCAGCAGTTCATTAGATGACAACCGAACTAATAAGCCTTTCAGCTGTTATAACGACCTGCGCTGGCTGGATCGACCAAGAGACAGATCGCTCCACACGAACTCAGGTACGCGTATGATTCTCTCGCACAACAGATTGAATGATATGAATAGAATAGCCCTCGTAATTTGGTTCTGGATGTTTGTTCGTACAAACGAATTAGAGGCACAATAATTAAAAATGAAGGTCTAACATAATTACTGAATTAAAAATCTTGGTTCTACTTAACCCATTTTATTACAATCATTTCTAATATTTAATCAAGAAAGTAATAATCAGAGCAAGAGGTACAAATGGGGAATAGGGGTAGTAATATGAAATCTTAAGGTTTCTCATCTCGTATGTGCCGTACTATGGTGAACTGCTTGAAAAGTACGTTCAGCAACTGTAGACTTCCTTGGGATGAATTCGTATTGCAATTGTCAGCCATTGTGAGTGAGTGTGATGCCGGTTTAATGAATAGTAATAATTGTTGCAAGTTGGTGGTTTTCAGTTTAATTCTTATCGTAACATATAAAATATTAACATATTTTTTAAACAGATGTGTAGCTAATAGATTAAACTGTAATCGTCGTGTTTGTTGCATATTTAAATTTAATTTTTGGTTTAATTTCCATTTCTCAATTTCAAGATGGCTGTGTCACTAGTATTCCACATTTGTACCCTAGTATTCCATATTTCTACTGCACTGTCACAAACTGTTCTATTTATAGGTATTGCCTCAGAAATGACTTCTGATTCTGGATGGGCGTTATAGCCACTCCAGAAATATGGATGTTATAAACCTCGCACACGAAGACCATGTCAGCATACTGTGTCTTCCTCCTCATGCCTCCCACAAGATGGACGCACTGGACAGAGTTTTCATGAGTCCTCTGAAAGCCCATTACTGTGAGCAGGTACGCGTACTGATGAGGGAAACTGCACGTCCAGTAACAAATATGAACATCGCCGAACTGTTTGGGAAGGCCTAACTCAAGTACCACAAAGGGAGGTAGCTAGGGTGACAGGAATATACCCGTCACATCCTCCCATTTACACGGATGCAGGTTTCATTGTTGCCAATGAAGGAATGATTGGTGTTTTACCCAATGATCCAGTCAATGAACCATCTGCAGGAGCTGTGGCTTCTAAAAGTGGAAAGGCTAATGTGGCAGTCATGGAAGGAACGTTGTCTGCCACACTGGAAATTACATCTTGACAGAACTCACCCGTTCCACAAATAGAGAAGAGGCCAGGCACCAGGGGAAGAAAAGCAGATCCTTCAGCAGTCCTAACCTCGTGTCCATGCCAGAGATGTCTTGAAGTATCAACGACAGCAACAAATAAACTGAAGACAAAGAAGCACAGGGCACCAAAACCAAGAATCATCTGATTCTGAGGTTGATGTATGTAGTGTGAGAGACGATTTGTCCACCCTCAGCGTTCCAGGCAACAGCTTACCCACTAATGAAGATGCCGATTACTTCTTTTGCTCAGGCAAATATTCTCAGGACAAGGCAGGGGAAGAATGGGTAACGTGTCTAATCTGCGAAATGTGGGCGCACACTGAATGTGCATGCCACAACAGAGGACGTCTGCGAGTGAAATTACTTAGTCAGGAATTTAATAACTGAAAATGATATATTCCGTGTGTTTTGCTACTCTTTCAACATGTTTTACAGTGTTTTCCTTGATAGTGAATTATCAGATTTCTCATTATTTGTTTTAACTTGTTGTAGTGGTCTTCAGTCCAGAGATTGGTTTGATGCAGCTCTCCATGCTACTCTATCCTGTGCAAGCTTCTTCATCTCCCAGTACCTACTGCAACCTACATCCTTCTGAATCTGTTTAGTGTATTCGTCTCTTGGTCTCCTCCTACGATTTTTACCCTCCACACTGCCCTCCAATACTAAATTGGTGAGATCTTAATGCCTCAGAATATGCCCTACCAACCGATCCTTTCTTCTAGTCAAGCTGTGCCACAAATTTCTCTTCTCTCCAATTCTATCCAATACCGCCTCATTAGTTATATGATCTACCCATCTAATCTTCAGCGTTCTTCTGTAGCACCACATTTCGAAAGCTTCTATTCTCTTCTTGTCTAAACTATTTATCGTCCACGTTTGACTTCCATACATGGCTACACTCCATACAAATACTTTCAGAAACGACTTCCTGAGACTTAAATCTATACTCGATGTTAAAAAATTTATCTTCTTCAGTGTTTTAACTTCACAAACTTGAAACAAACGGACTATTCCATATTTGTACCCCATAATGTGAGTAGCCAAGAATGTCAAACTTTGTGTTAAACCTAATTTGGGAATGTTCCCAACGTAGTATGTATTCGAAAATATAGGAAGAATTAAACCATATCCTAAAGTATGTGCTATAGACATTTTGTTTGCTTTGAGTGAAAAACTGAGAAATTTTCTGAACGAAAAACAGAGAGGTATTCCATGTTTGTACCATCCCTGTACACATTATTGTGGGCTTCAAGTAGCAAAGTGACAGGAACTACCAATTATGAGCATCTGAACACAATAAAATCAGAGGTACATTGGTTTGGCAATGTCCGCAAGGACATATGGTACATGACTGACCATCATCTTAATAAAGCATTCTCAAAAATATGTAGCAGTTGGTCTGCGTGCAGTAATTAGCCCGATCGTACCGCTGTCCATGCACGAGCGTGTACTTCTACTCCTTTCCTCTCAGCTCCTAAAAAAAACCCGCAATAGAATACTCCACCAATCAGAAGACTCCGCTAAAGACTGGCCCATGAGATTTTTTTTCCTACAGACAGGAATACAATGCATACAATGCGTTTGACACCAATGAAACGGGTGTAGCGATGCGTATTCTCATACAGCGATATATAAACAGGCAGAATACGGCGCTGCGGTCGGCAACGCCTATACGGTATAAGACTGCAAGTGTCTGACGCAGTTGTTAGATAGGTTACTGCTGCTACAATGGCAGGGTTTCTAGGTTTAACTGAGTTTGATCGTGATGTTATATTCGCTGCACGAGCGATGGGACACAGCATCTCCGAGGTAGAAATGAAGGGGGTATTTTCCTGTACGACCAATTCGCGAGTGTACCGTGAATATTAGGAATCTAGTAAAACATCAAATCTCCGATATCACTGCGGCCGCAAAAAAGATCCTATAAGAACGGGTCCAACGACGACTGAAGAGAATCGTTCGAAGTGACAGATGTGCCACCCTTCTGCGAAATGCAGCAGATCTCAATGTTCGGCTATCAACGAGTGTCATCGTGCGAACCATTCAACGCAACATCATTGATATGGGCTATCGGAGCTGAAGGCCCACTCATGTGGCTTTGATGACTACGACTCAAAGCCTTACGCCTCGCCTGAGTCCGTCAACACCGACAATGGACTGTTGATGACTGGGAACATGTTGCATGGTCGGACGAGTCTCATTTCAGATTGTATCGATCTGATGGATATGTGCGGGTACGCAGATAACCTCGTGAATCCATGGACCCTGCATGTCAGCAGGCCACTATTCAAGATTCTGGAGGCTCTGTTATGGTGCGGGGCGTGTGCAGTTGGAGATATGGGACCCCGGTGCGCCTAGATACGATTCTGACAGGCGACACGTACGTAAGCATGTCATCTGATCATCTGCGTCCATTCGTGTCCCAAATTTCTACAGAGTGACTTCAGGAACTCTCTTCTGAGTTTAAACACTTCCGCTGGCCACCAAACTCCTCAGACATAAACATTACTGATCATATCTGGGTGCCTTGCAACCTGATGTTCAGGAGAGATCTCCACCCCTTCGCACTCTTACGGATTTATGGACAGCCCAGCAGGATTCGTTGTGTCATTGTCGTCCAGCACTACTTCAGATATTAATCGTGTCCATGCCACGTCGTGTTCTGCGTGTTCGCGTGGGCCCTACACGATATCAGACAGGTGTAACCAGTTTCTTTGGCTCCTCAGTGTAAGTTAACCAGTGGACTGTCTGCAGGCAGTTTACAAGCACTCTGTCATCACGGCAGCCACAGACTGCCGTCTATCCACCTTTATAGAGTGCGCAAGCCTCCAACTTCCACATTGTGTGATGAAACTGGAACGTTCAACAGCTTGACACCTTATCATGGATTCACAGTCCTTCAACCACTTTTCATATACTCACAGTAATGTGCAAGAGCCGATTGGCGTCGCTGTTTCAGAAATACTTGTTCCCTGGTGCAGCCATAACTCCCCGTCATTTGTGAAGCCAGTTATATTTGTGGATTTCCCTATTTGCAGACATGTCGTCGCTAGAATGATCCTCCATTCGTCTCTGTTTCGCTTACATAATTTTCTTGACACAGCTCGTGCCCCCAATGCTTCAAACAGGCATTCAGTCTGGCGGTGGACAGTGGTCATAATGATTTCACGTATCAGTGCGTGTTCGTCGACTTCTCAGAGCAAGCGCTGCTACTTTTCACCTCTGTTACTAATGGATACTATACAGAGACAGACGGCGGAACTACTTCAAATATGTCTTAAGTTAAACTATACCTGACTTATCTCTCTCTTTCAGGAGCTAGCGCTGTTTGCGAGTTTGTTCCGAACAGAAAGACCGAAAATTCTCACTGATCGGAAATTAAAGACTTCAGCTTCTATCTGCTACAGGATATTAACTACTGTTTCCTTACATTAGAGTTTGTTTCGTGAAGACTTTATGCTTGGCATTTGTCCATAGTCTGAGAACAATCTCCAATCACAAGTCAGTTTTAGGTCATCTTCCGTTCAGCCTTCTCTCGCTGGCGACCTTCGCTTCAGCTTATTGAACTGTCAATCTAATGTTTGCAAGCGAATCATTTCTTTTACCGGGTTATTCGGATGGAACTCTAATAGTGGTGAACACTGTTCTTGAGTGGCGTGTGGCCCTCCTCTCTAGCATTCGTCTTATTTATGTGGTCGGATTACCATGAATTAGTGACGTCGAATGTGGTACGGTACGGCCATCCTCGTGGCAGTCATATAAGAGAATTTACGTACTGAGTGTAGAACCAAATTCGACTTAGTTGGAGTTGGATGTATTAAACTACACTTTGTTTCTGCAGTCTTATCACTACCTCTTCGCTGAGGATTTGGTTTGTGTGGCACTTATCGTGCCAATGAAGCAGTGTGATTCCTTTACAGTCTGAGAAGAGGAGGAAAATTTATTATGACCGAACAATTGTTTTCTGGTCTCTCATCCAGTTATATTCAGTGATTGCACTAAATCGCTTTTCGATAAGCCAGGCTGCTTTCTTTGGAGAGGACATGCCATATTTAAATCCGCATTCTTCCCTGTTACGCGTTTGTTCTCTGTATATAAGGTTCTCGTCCTTGACGGGACTTAAATCTTCCCTTTCATTCGAACACCTGGTGTTAGTAAGCACTGCAGGTGCTTCCGGAAAGCTTCGACAAGCACAGTTTCAGGCATCTGATGTTCAGCGAAACCCTATTGGTGACATTTGAGAGCTTGGATGTTCTTTCCAACATCAGCCCAAGATATTGGGCCCTGGGTGTCACCAGTGTATCGATGTTCGAGCTGATGACCCAAGGAAAGAGCACTTGCTCATCGCTGTGGTTACGAACCCCAGTGGTTTCTAAATTCACGCCAGGACTTCCACATCAGATGAACAGTTGCTGCTAATCCTATGACGAACGCAATAAAAGTAGGACCAATTTTGTAATCCGAAAGTCGAGACCTTAGAAATAATTTACTGGCAGCTACGTTATAAAGCTTCGGTCACGACTCGCCATGGTGCAGCACACCTCTGTTGGTGAATAGTAGCGACAACCCCAACTTCATGGATGGATGGTGGAAAGTTGTGTTCAGTGACGGAAGCAGATTATTTACAGGCGCTACAGATGAGTCGCTTGCAAGTGCAGTCTCGAGAATAGCACACTTACTGGGAAAGTACATCAGACAGTGATATAAGAGACCATTTCGGAAGAAGCGTGATGAAGGCAATCCACTCTATGGATGTGACAGAGGTCGCATGTGGATCACTGCACACATGAAAGTCTCCCATATGCTCCCAATGACCGAGCACCTCCAAGTCTTTTGCAGACGGTAGCGATACTGAACAATGTGGACAGCCTCCAGAACAGCACCCAGCCCACTCTGTACCTTGCCCTATACCGACATGAGCTTGTCCATCATGCAACTATACGTTCACTCACGTCTCGCGTTACACAGGCGACGACCCAACATAACAGTAAAAACACGTGGTGTATCAGAATCAGTATAACTGTTCAAATAAATTGCCGAAGTCGACAGTAGTTGAAACTAACGTGAACTCTCACTCAAAATGGCTTTTGCAGGACTACTTTATAAGTTTTTGTATGTCCATCTTTTTGGCAGGAGTTCTTTGGGAAGACGGCCTTTTTCTATTGTGACAAAATAATACTCCTACAGCAGTCATTATGATTTTATTTTATTTTGTTGCAACCAGTTTCAACGCTTCAGCGCGCCATTTTCAGGCTGTTGTTGATGCGGTACGGGTTGATATGATGCCTATATATGTCACATCAGTTGCCAGCATAACTGGATACGTATATAATGTTTCAGCACTCTATCCATCAACTACTAACAATACTTGGTATTTGAATGTTTCTCAAGTCCAACAATACTTCGTATGTGAATGTTTCTCCAGTCAGTCGGCAGTTGATGGTTGGAGTGCTGACACATTATCTAGGAATCCAGTTATGCTGGCAACTGATGTGATATATACAGGGATCATGTTAACCAATACCGCATCAACAACAGCCTGAAGATGGCGCATTGGCCGGCCGTGGTGGCCAAGCGGTTAAAGGCGCTACAGTCTGGAACCGCGCGGCCGCTACGGTCGCAGGTTCGAATCCTGCCTCGGGCATGGATGTGTGTGATGTCCTTAGGTTAGTTAGGTTTAAGTAGTTCTAAGTTCTAGGGGACTGATGACCTTAGAAGTTAAGTCCCATAGTGCTCAGAGCCATGGCGCATTGAAGCGTTGAAACTGGTTGCAAAAAAATAAAATAAAATCATAAGGACGGCTGTAGGTGTTTGACTTTGTCACAATTCTTTATAAATGGAGGAGGCTGTATGATAGACCGAAATTGTTGTTCAAGACAGACTCATCATAGGTGTATGACCAGAGTACAACAATATATAGTGTACAATTTCTATAGCGTATAAATAAAACTTAGTTAATCTGGAGCTACTGCTACAAGGTCACCCTGTTTCATTTACCAGACCGGACGTGCGTATGTATAGGCCTGCAAAATTTGGAAGGTGTAGCAAAACCCAAGCATAAAGTTTGGTTATGCAGCTAAAGAAAAATCACGTATACTCAACACTGCGCATTTTGTAGGGGCATAGCCAGTACGGCGCTATTTCTGAAATCATAAATGAAACAAGGAATCCCCGGTTTAGTAACGGAGGAAAGTGTAAGGGGCTACACTGCAAACAGAGGTTATGGTCTGGATACAGTAAGCCGATTCAAATGAATGTCATGGACAGAGGAAAAAACTTGTTCTGGAGAGACTACAGTGGAAAGCCGTACGAAAGCAATCTTCGGACGGAAGACCACAACAAAAACGCATTGAAACTCTGATGATAATGACATATTTACATGTTCTTTACATTTTTAGTATTATTGTATTAAATTGTATTGTAGTTTTTGCATTATTCCTAACAGTGCTTGCCACGCAGTGATTATAGTGACAAAAGTCATGGAACAACGATATGCACATATACTGATGCCAATAGTAACGCGTACACAAGGCGTAAAAGGGTAGTACATCGGCGGAGCTGTCATCTTTATTCAGGTGATTCACGCTGTATCCGACATGATTGTAACAGACTTTGAAAGCGAAACGGTAGTTGGAAATAGACGTATAGGACATTCCATTTCGAAAATCGTTAGAGAAATCAATGTTATGATATATACACAGCGTCAAGAGTGTGCCAAGAATACCAAATGTCATGCATTACCTCTCACCACGGATAATGCAGTGGCCGGCGGCATTCACTTAAGGACTGAGAGCAGCGGCGTTTGCGTAGAGTCGTCAGTGCAAACAGACAAGCAATACTGAGTGAAATAACCGGAGAAATCAATGTGGAAAGCACAACGAACGTATCTGTTAGTACAGATCGCGATATCTGGCAGACGACCGACGGGAGTGCCTTTGCTAATAGCACGATATCGCCAGCGGTACGTCTCCTGGGCTCGTGACAATATCGGCTGGACCCTAGACGACTGGAAAACGGTGACCTGTTCAGATGAGTCCTGATTTCAGTTGGTAAGAGCTGATGGGGGGGATCTAATGTGGCGCAGGCTCCACGAAGCCATGGACCCAGGTTGCCAACAAGGCACTTTGCAAGCTGGTGGTAGATCCATAACGTTGTGAGCTGTGTTTACGTGGAATATACTGGGTTCTCTGGTCCAACTGAACCGATCACTGACTGTGAATGGCTGTGTTCGTGTATTTGGAAACCATTTTCAGGCAGTTCTGGACTTAATATTCCCAAAGACCGATGGAACTTTTAACGATGAAAGTGCGCCATGTCACCGGGCCACAATTGTTAGCAAGTGGTTCGAAGAAGATTCTGGACAATCCGAGCGAGTGATTTGGCCACCCAGATCGCCCGACACGAATGACATCGAACATTTATGGGACATAATCGACAGGTCTTTTAGTGCTCAAAATCCTGCACTGGCCGACAACACTTTCGCAAATATGGACGTCTATAGAGGCAACATGGCTCAGTATTTCTGCAGGCGCCTTCCAACTGCTTGTTGAGTCCATTCCAAGTCCAGATGCTCCAGTACGCTGGGCAATATGAGGTCCGACACGATATTAGGAAGTATCGCACGATTTTTGTCACATGAGTATGTTTGCTTTAGGTTATGTAAAAGAAACGTATCTTTGGTTGGAAATTACGCTGTGTTAGTGTAATAGCCTCCACTTGCATACTCAGGTAATTGTATAACTTCGGAAGACGAATGATGATAACGTAAAGGAGATCTCCGTTGCGTGGTATGTTTAAATCAAGATCAGTAAATATAAAAAGAATCTGTGGGTGATACGATTCTCTTGGCTTTGCTATTGGGAAATTTGCTATGTATATCAGCGACGTATCTCTGAAAAATAAAACATAATTGCTAGTAGCGGGTGTTCTTCGACGGCGCACCAACACTCACCATCGCGAGCCTTGATGTGGGGCTGCTTCTTCAACCACTCCTTGATGTGCTTGATGTCTTCGTCCCTCCTCTTGGGGTCCTCATTCAGATTCTTCTGCGCTATAGCCTGCAGTTCGGGCGAAATCTGCCGGTAACTCATCTGTAACAACGAGGTAGTCAACAGAAACAATTTTAGGATAATCAGCTATTCATGTACTTCTCATTGACATTCTTCTAAAATAAAATAGCCTGACAGGAAAAAAAAAATTCGCAACAACGAACACTAATGAATTTAGACTAATTACATTTCCGCGATACATTTGTCTAGAAATGAAAGTGATTAACATTGCAAGATCACACCTAAGTGTTAGTGCGAAATAAGCTATTGCCAGTGTGAAATTCTGTCACATTAATAGTTGGTATAGCTACTAGAATGTCGATTGCAAACATGCAGACGTATATGAATTTTGTTGTATAGGTGCCAGGTGTCAGTTTGTGCGGTGGAGTTCCAGGACTGTGGCACTTGGTCAGCCAATACATGGACGGTTAATGCTGCTTGTGGATGAGGCCAGAGTTTTCTTTCGACGGTGTCCCGTATGTGCTCAATTGGAGACAGATCTGCAGATCTAGCGGGCCAAGGCAACTTGTCGGCAGTCTTTAGAGCATACTGGGTTACAACAGCGGTATGTGGCCTTAACACGCTGGAAAAACCTGGTGGATAGGTGTTCATGACCGGCAGCACAAAAGGTTGAATCACCACACTGACGTACTAATTTGCAGCCGGGTTACATGGCATAGCCACGACAGTGCTCCTAGTGTCATACGAAATCACACCCCAGCCCACAACTTCAGGTGTAGTTCCAGTGTGTCTAGCACCAGACAAGCTGGTTGCAGGCCCTTCGTCTAAACAACACACGGCCGTCATTGGCACCGAGACAGAAATAGGTGTCATCAGGAAACACAACAGATCTCCACCCTGCCCTCCCATGAGCTCTCGCTTGGCACCATTGAAGTCGTAAATAGCGTTTTTCTTGGGGGTGGGGGTCAGTGGAATGCAGGCTACGGGGCTGTCCTTGAAGTAACCGATCTGTAGTAATTCGTTGTGTCACTGTGGTGCCACTTTCTGCTAAAATGCGTCAGAGCCATATGCCGAACACGATAATGTTCTGTCTCGGTAGTACCGCGCGGCTGTCCTGAACCCGGGACTTTTGGGACCGTACGTTCTAGTGACTATAGTGACTACCGCATCCACCTGGTATCTACAGTGATTACATTAATGCCAAGCCTTTTTGCGGTATTGGAGAACGAACATCCAGCTTCTGGTAGCCCTATTACACGACCCTGTTCAAACACAGTGAGGTTCTTACGATGACGTCTTTGTCGCCTTAAAGGCATTCTTGACTAACTTCATCTCACCACGTTCAGTCTCAAAAGTAACTGACACTCACGATTTTTTCTCTCTTATTGTTATTTCATGCCTCAGCTGAGGCGGGCCAGCAGCAGCCTACATACGCCACTCTTCGGCCAAGAGACACAACATATAGACACAGAATACAGACAAAACATAAAAAGTATGGTAAACACATAATGGACACTGCACAAATAAATCAGAAGTCGTTCGAAAGAAGGCACTGTACATGAAATGTTGCACTAGTTGATTAGACGAAGACATCCAGGTCGAGATGCGAATGTAGTAGAACACCAATGAAAACACTGTACACAAACAGAAAGACACTGATGCATGGAAACACTGGTGATGATCATTGGCGAAGCACTCACACTGACGAAAGTGGGGGGGGGGGGGGGGGGGGAGGAGTCTGCTTCCAGGACAAAGGGAGAGGTAGGAGGGCAGGAAGGAGGGGGCTGGAGCCAGTGGGAGAAAGAAGGGAGAGTGAGGGGTGGAGAGAATGGAGGGGTTGGAAGCCCAGGGAGTGGAGTGGAAGTGGGAGATGTGGGAGAGAGGAGGGGGAGAAAAGGAAGGTGAGAAGGGAGAGAGGGAGCCCTGGGAGAATAGTGGGAATGGGGGAATCGGAGGGAAGAGTCAGAGCTGGTAGGAGGGGTAGATGGATGGGACATGGACCAAGGACATCATCAGAGAGGAGGAGTTGGTGGAAGCCACCTTGGGAACGTGTATGGAGGGGGTGGAGAGCAGGTGGGATGCAAGAATACAGCTGCAGCAGCACGTTGGGATGGGCGAGGATGGGAGAAACAAGCAGGTGTAGGTGATCGAGCTTGCAGTAGGTGTAAAGGATCCATATCCGTTCAAGCAAAAGGAGAAGGTACAGGAAGGGAACAGAGTCATACAGGATCTACGTGGGGGATGGGAGGCGGATGTAATAGGTGAGTCAGAGCGTGTGGCGTTCGAGGATTTGGAGGGACATAATAGGTGAGAGGCCAGAGATCCAGGCAGGATGGGTATAGCAGAGGATGGGGCAGATGAGGAGGGATTTATAGGTGTGGAGGATGTTTGAGGGGTCCAGACCCCATATGCAGCAAGAGAGGAATTTGAGGAGGTGGAGTTGGGAACCTGCCTTGGCTTGGATCATCCAGAGATGGGGTGTCCAGAAAAGGTGATGGTCAGCTGTGACACCAAGGTACTTGAGGGTGGGGGTGAGGTAAATAGGATGGCCACAGATGGTGACACAAAAATCAAGGAGGCGGAAGGAAGGGGTGATTTTGCCTACAATGATTGCCTGGGTTTTGGAAGGATTGACCTTGAGCAGCCACTGGTTGCACCAAGTGGTGAACTGATCAAGATGGGATTGGAGAAGGTGATGGGAGCGTTGCAGGGTGGGGGCGAGGGCAAGGAAGGCGGTGTCATCGGCGTACTGGAGAAGGTACAGGGGGGGGGGGTGAAGGTGGCGGCATGTCTGCTGTGTAAAGAAGGTAGAGAAGAGGGGAGAGTACGGAACCTTGGGGCACAATGGTCGAGGGGTAGAAGGTGTAGGAATCCGTGTTATGGATGGTGACATAGGAAGGAGGGAGGCGACCATATGGACGTAGTTAATAGGAAGAGCGAAGGTTTGGAGCTTGAAAAGGAGACCGGAATGCCATACACAATTGTAGGCATGTCATGGTTGAGGGAGAGGAAGTTGGCAGAGCGACAGGAGTTGAGTTGTTCAGAGAGGAGGTGAGTGAGGTGAAGAAGAAGGTCATCGGCAGAGAAAGACGGCTGAAAGCCACGTTGGGTAGCGGAAGGAGGCGGTGCTGGAGGAGATGCTGGTGGATGCGTCGGGAGAGGACGGATTCCAGGACATTGCTGAAGACCGAGGTAAGGCTGATCGGGCGGTAGGAGGAGACAGCGTATGGCGGTTTGTCGGGTTTGAGGAACATCAGGATCCAGAAGGTTTCCCACAGGTTGGAGTAGAAGCCGGTGGACAAGACCACATTATAAAGTATGGCCAGAGTGGAGAGGAAGGAGGCCGGAACTTCACGGAGGTGACGATAGGTAACACGGTCGTGTTGCGTTTCGTGTGGAGTGTAGATATATCTTGAGTAGTAATCGGGGCATTGAGTTTGGTGTGTGTAATTTTGTCCAAGTGGTGGAAACCAGGAGCGAGTGGAGCGGCAGAGGTGTCAGTTCGATTGCGGACATCAGGGAAGAGGGAATAATTGAACTGGGGATTGTAAGGGAGAGTAAAGACACCGGAGAGGTAAGAAGCAAAATGGTTGGCCTTACTAAGGTTATCAGGAAAGACACTCACGATCGTTACAGCTTGTATTTAAAGCAAACCTTGCGTGCCTGCTCATAGTGTCGATACTAGCGCCACTCTTACGCGACTGGCGCGAGATTTGAATAGACGTCATCTTCCAGATGTAGAAATATGGCTACCAACTTTCATTTTTGATGTACAGCTCCTTCTCGATGTTGGCATTTTTTTGGTTCTGTGTATTTAGCTCGCACATTACTGTATAGACGATGACTGTACACCATGAGTTAACTCATTGAACTATCTGGCTCCTATTTAGAACCACCATGATCCTATATCTGCTGTCGGAGACAGGACTATGTGTTCTGGGACAGCAACATGTCATTGTTGAAATATTACTTATTAAAAAGAATCAGCATCACGTGTCTTTAATCATTTCTGTACGAGTTACTTTCAGGAGGAACTCGTGGAAGATAGTATTCTCTTTGATTTGTTTAAGGCGTTTAGCTGTATGGGCATAACTCGTAACATAACGGACTTAGGGGAAAAATTTCGTCTACGGCTTCTTACATACGTGGCAACAGGGAGCGAATCAAAATCTGACTCGTGGTGTAGTGAAGTACAGGTTCTCAAGGGTTTTGTTCTTCATTCACTGCTTTTCTGAATATCATGTTTAACACAAAGTTGCTGCTAGACTTGGAAGAATTTCTAAGACACAATTGAGCAAAATATGTTACGTGGATATGGGGCCGTATACACTTTCTTTATTTGTACATATTTCCGTAATAAATTAACCATGGGAAACACACAGCAACAGAGCATACCAGTGTAGCACATGGAACTCTTCCTCGCGTGGAATGTTGAGAATGCTATCGGTTACTACAAATACGTGCATCAATCTCCCATCATATTGAATTCCGTATACGCTCACATATTGTGTCAGTTTTCGAGTATAATGACAAAAAAACGGCTACTGTACTGAAGAACATTCTATTGAGTACAAAACATCGACAAAATTATGTACATTTTTTTTATGTTTTTACCTGTAAGCTGTACCTGCATCAAAAATAATTGCTCTGGTTACATTAAAACGCGGAAGATACGAAATCAACTAATTTTTATTATTTATAAAATGAAATTTGTATTTTGTAAGGATATAAAATACACACTGGGCTAACACTGTACAATGCCTGGCTCTAATTATGTGCAAATAAACCAAACAAAATACAAAGAGAAGTCGTCGCCTCCGAGTTTCTCTCACACATCCATTTATGTTTTACTCTCTACAAATGCAACCAGTACTACCGGTAATCCTATCATTTGCTATGTCCTGTACCAAAGCTATCGAACAGTAGGTTTGGTAGAGCGCGACTCTAGTTCGAGGTAACGGTTCTCAACTCTGGAAACCAGGCAATAGCACCGTATGATGAAATGTGGTAAAAATTGTTTTGTTATGTGGCTGTCGAAACACAAGGCGTAAGGATGGGGATTTATTACTTCTATTATTGCACACGGTTCTGTAGCTCAGGTGATTTCAGAAACGCAGCAAGGTTTTGGTGAAACCATTCGATAGAATGCCCCAGAACCCTAGGAAAATATGATACATGAAGAAAGCGTTGAACAGCACAGGCATAAATTTGTGTTGTTTGCTACACCTGGATATATCCTGTGCACACACGCACTCACTGATACACTCCCATATCCGGGATCTCAAGTGTTTTAGCGACCTGTCTAACATTCATTATCAAGAGATAAGCAAATGAATCTGTTACCAACTGCACACGAAGGCCATGAAAGTAAAAATAACCTGACTGAATGTGAATGTATGTTTCAAATGCAGATAACTTTGGTGTATGCTTCAAAATATTACAGGGTTGAACTATCGCAACCAATACAGTGCAGCCATTCTGTTACTATGAACGCTGTGCTGTGTCTGAAACACTCGTCTCGCTTATATTTGTTACGAATGACATGCAGAGCGGTTTTAATATACAAAGATCCCCATTTGAAGCTTCTGATGGAGTACCCCTCTGCTTGAGCCTTCTTGTACGTTCTTTGAAGCTGCTACTTAGAATAAATCTTTATCCACGTACTTAACCATCAGTTCAACTATAGATCCAGAATCAGCGGAAGTAAAGGACACTAATTAATAATAATATTAAAACTATCAATAGAAGAAAATTACTACATACAAAATGATATAGTGGAAGGGAAAACGTAATAAACGAAAACACAACACTTTGCAACAACACACTCTATGCCGCTCTAAGAGAACTGACACAGGTCACAGAACAGGGAAAACACACACACACACACACACACACACACACACACACACACACACACACACAGAATCACTACCCTGTAACACACAGATACATAAATCAGGAACATCAGTCGTCTGAACTCCCGCTACAATTTTCATAACCTTCACGCATAATGAGATACATTTCTCGCGACACCGGCGAACAGCAAGATGGCGCAATGTTTTGGATAACAAATAAGGTACGAAAGTTATGTTCTTCTGTGGTAAAAAATAGCAGGAAGCTGTCCAATAAACGTGACCACATGGTAGACTACGTAACAACCTAGTAAACATCGAAACTGCATCCACAACACTACCCCAGTTCCAATTGTACGTATAACGCTGACATCCACAAGTTCACCTTTTTGCAGTAATTTACTAATAGCCACTTACACTGTTAAAGATTACATGATGTATGTCGAGAAAACCGGCAACAAATAAACTCAGAAAATATGCCGGAAACAGCGGCAACAATCGTAAAACCGTGAGGTGACGTACAATTAATACTGTAGTATCAAGTTATTCAGAGAAAACAATATTTAAAACCAAACAGTGCACATGTAAAAAGTTTTGCAATTTCTGCATGTTTTAGAATCAAAGAAAACGCTGATGATGGCGACATTTGTCGCTGAAACTATTTTGGGAATAAACATTTAAGGAAAGTGCTTTGCATCAAGACGTACCCTCAGTCCCATAGTGTTATTTTAGAAAGACTTTAACTGATCGTGCCATCTTTATTTGCTAATGATTGATATACAAGATGTAACAAGAAGGTACTAACATAGGTTCAGGATACGCTCATTACACATGAAAGAAGAAAAAATATTGCATGGTTATGGGTGCCGAAAAGCTTTATTTGCATATCAGAACTCATTTTCTATAGCCGATAATAGTAGATCAGTTATTGTAAGTTTTCACAGTGGGCACATACGGACTACCCCCGAAATTGTTGAAGCATGTCATCAACAAAGTATTTCTTTAACGTTTGGGTTGACATTATTAGTATTAGGGTGTCATATTCTCCCATTCAAGCTTAATGTACTGACTTACAACGCTCCATTGGAAAGTACATGATCTGCTAGAAAATGCATGGTTTTCAGTGCGATGAAGCACGCCATTCATGCAGAATGCAATTCCTCTCATTTCAGTGATAGTGCTTGTTGGATTTTAAACAACAGAGTTCATGACTGATGGACAGAAAGAAAACGATTATTTCGTGGCCACCATGAGCTCTGGACCTAAACCTACTAGTCACTTATTTGTGGGGTTTTTGAAAATACTACTGATTAAAGGCAAGAATTTTCTGTTTTTATTGGTAAGTGCGAAAGCTATACTTGAATAAGAGATACATGTTTGATTTAAGCTCGCTGAAGTATTGAAGCGATGCTTGATATGTATTGGTTTTGCCGTGTTCAAGCACTATATAATATATCTGTATTGATTCCTTATTCTTATTACAACATCCCTCTGTTTCACGTTGCAAATCAACAAATTTGCAATATAAAATTTCGAATTAAGTATTGAAAATTTGAGTTTTGCTATATTCGCCTTATTTTTAAGTAACAGACAGGATGATAACTACATAGAACGAAGTGGTCCACATTTTACTCAACCCTTTAGATACACTCAGTTTCTTACTGTTCACTGCTTCCAGTTTCTAGGGGACTCTTGGGAGACAAGCGATCTAAATGAGGCAATACACCTAACGTACAGGTAATGCTGCTAGGAAAAATACCGTTGTCTCTGCTTACTTACTATAATACACGGCAGCCTACGTTAGTTTTACAACTTTACTTGGAACCCACAGACGTGCTTCGCCACAATTGACACCCTACTTGTGTCTTCCAACAGCGGTATGTATCATCGACTTGCTAATGATTAGTTTCTCTGTCGAAACATTGCAGTGGTTATGCAAGACAATCCGAAGCCCCATATGATCGCCCGAACTGCAGACTTGTGTTCAGTATCAAGCTTCGGTACTCTCTGACTGTGAATGATGAGCCAGTGCTGTGTACTAAACTCGCCAGTGAAATTGTTAGTCATCCCCTGAAAATAGAACAGTGGTCGCTTTGTAGCGTATATGTGGTATATAACTGGTACCAGACGGTCATGTGACCCTTCATAGATACGGCAGTGAAGTGATTTGTATGTGATTGTCGCTTATGTAGAATTATCTACATCTACATCTACATCCATACTCCGCAAGCCACCTGACGGTGTGTGGCGGAGGGTACCTTCAGTACCTCTATCGGTTCTCCCTTCTATTCCAGTCTCGTATTGTTCGTGGAAAGAAGGATTGTCGGTATGCCTCTGTGTGGGCTCTAATCTCTCTGATTTTATCCTCATGGTCTCTTCGCGAGATATACGTAGGAGGGAGCAATATACTGCTTGACTCTTCGGTGAAGGTATGTTCTCGAAACTTTGACAAAAGCCCGTACCGAGCTACTGAGCGTCTCTCCTGTAGAGTCTTCCACTGGAGTTTATCTATCATCTCCGTAACGCTTTTGCGATTACTAAATGATCCTGTAACGAAGCGCGCTGCTCTCCGATGGATCTTCTCGATCTCTTCTATCAACCCTATCTGGTACGGATCCCACACTGCTGAGCAGTATTCAAGCAGTGGGCGAACAAGCGTGCTGTAACCTACTTCCTTTGTTTTCGGATTGCATTTCCTTAGGATTCTTCCAATGAATCTCAGTCTGGCATCTGCTTTACCGACGATCAACATTATATGATCATTCCATTTTAAATCACTCCCAATGCGTACACTAATGCGTGCTAAGATGCGTCGACGTATAGACCTAGAAGAGAGATAGAGTGTATGAATATGTCGGTGACCACACTGTGAATGAAAGTGCCCGATCAGTGGGAGTATCAACGTCTCACAAGGATAGTGTACCAGTCGCAGTTGTATAACACGGTTAAAGGACTGTCTCTGGAAAGATCCTAGCCGACATGGATCAGAGACAACCACCTTCGTCAATGACAATCGATTTCAATCTCGACAGGAACCGCTGCTCTTAGTGAATGGAACTTCATCTCAAACAATTTCCTAATAATGATACACGAAGAAGCTGCACGCGGTGGAAATTCGGGGTCGGGTACGTCACTAATGCCGACGGCTCATAGTGGCACATGAATCTGGACGTCTTCAGTGGCCAAACAACGTTGAAACTCGACAGTAGCTGACTGGAGGTGTATAGCGTGGTCCTTAAAGCCCTTTTCAAATGAAGTTGTCGAATGCACTGACGGTCCAATGAGACGTTCAACGCTTCGCGCGTGGAGCCGTATGAGCCTACACACTCAGACTGCCGTGAAGATGAACGAGGGAGTTTATTTCAACATTGTCGCGTTGCTCTTTCGTCTACATCTTCAAGACGAGTGAGCTGTGGACACTCCCATCTGCAGCCGGCCGGGGTGGCCGAGCGGTTCTAGGCGCTTCAGTCCGGAACCGCGCGAGCGCTACGGTCGCAGGTACGAATCCTGCTTCGGGCATGGATGTGTGTGATGTCCTAAGGTTAATTAGGTTTAAGTAGTTCTAAATTCTAGGGGACTGATGACCTCAGAAGTTAAGTCTCATAGTGCTCAGACCCATTTGAACCATTTGAACTCCCATCTGCCAAGATGACAGCAGTGATGTTGACAAGCCGGTGCATATACACACCATACCGCACTTCCACTTTCCCGCTAAATTATCCGACATTAAAACCACAGAAAATCCTTAGGATAGCGAGTGAAACTTAGCAATCAGCATCTCCACTCTGCAGGATCTAAATATCCAATAAACCATTGACTCTTTAAGGAATCTAACTCCTACATGTAAAACAGCTTCAGACGTCTGATTACTTTCAAAATGAGTCAATGTAATAAATATTTGACTTTTAGCATGTGAACTGGTGAAAGTTCATAAAAAGTTTGATATTATCTTCAAAGTTTGTTGGAAGTTGCTGAGTGCTCTCATTATCATCGCACTTTGTGACTAGAGTTAGGGTAATCAGCGTTCCGTATTAAGCAAAGGCTAGTTTTTTCGCGCCTAAGCGCACGTCTGTGTGACGTCAGTAGTGTACAGGGCTATTACAAATGATTGAAGCGATTTCATAAATTCACTGTAGCTCCATTCATTGACATATGGTCACGAGACACTACAGATACGTAGAAATACTCATAAAAGTTTTGTTCGGCTGAAGCCGCACTTCAGGTTTCTGCCGCCAGAGCGCTCGAGAGCGCAGTGAGACAAAATGGCGACAGGAGCCGAGAAAGCGTATGTCGTGCTTGAAATGCACTCACATCAGTCAGTCATAACAGTGCAACGACACTTCAGGACGAAGTTCAACAAAGATCCACCAACTGCTAACTCCATTCGGCGATGGTACGCGCAGTTTAAAGCTTCTGGATGCCTCTGTAAGGGGAAATCAACGGGTCGGCCTGCAGTGAGCGAAGAAGAGGTTGAACGCGTGCGGGCAAGTTTCACGCATAGTGATGCGAAAGATTCAGTGTTTAAACCTCCTCTACCAAGAAACGTGCCAGAACTGCGAGCTCGCATCAACAATGATTTCGACCTCATTGATGGGGACATGCTGCGCCGAGTGTGAGAGGAACTTGATTATCGGCTTGATGTCTGCCGAATCACTAAAGGGGCACATATCGAACATTTGTGAATGCCTAAAAAAACTTTCTGAGTTTTTGTATGTGTGTGCAAAGCATTGTGAAAATATCTCAAATAATAAAGTTATTGTAGAGCTGTGAAATCGCTTCAATCATTTGTAATAACCCTGTAGTATTACTGTCGGCAGACAGTAAAGTCATGACGCCTGAGGCCCATGTGAAACTGCAAAATATTTCGTCGTAGTTGTTCGGAAATGGATGCAAAACAGTTAATCGCCTGTACAACAGCATATGTCCGTAGCGAAATCATTGGTTGAAAACAGAGAGAAATGGAAACAATTGTGACTGAAACCGTGAGTAGGAAGAAGAGAAGCTCAAAGTGTTCACTAGAATTTGCTTTGTGACTATGGATGAACAAAAATTTCAGTTTGCCCTCATGAAAGTGGCCCTAAGTATTTGCATACAAAATACTCATTTAAGAGATACAATTTCATAATTTCAATCATCCTAATTTATGTTTCTAGAAAGCCTGCTACTGTGTCATTTATGTTTTAAATAATTAAACACTGAATTAGTTACGTCTTTTCTCATACTTAATATGACGCGTTTCGAGAATTTATTCTCATTATCAAGATGAAATATTCATATAGGTATTTTATGTGATGTTTGTATGTGTGTTTTTCTGCTTGTCTTACCCTGAAGTTGGTTTTTGTGGTCTACTGCAGTCTCAAGTCGTGAAAAAATACATAAGTGGTGCAGTATATCATTATTTAAATCATGAATGCTATTTTCGCTAAAAATGGCTTCTTGGTTAGGGTAAGACTGTTAGCAAAATGCGAAAGCAATTCCAGCTTGCAGTATACCCGTAGCACTCGAATCCCACAGTGCACCGTTTTACGTATTATTCCTGAAACAGGTTAACCACTTAAGGGATTTATGTAGGTTAAGTTAGGTTATATGGAATACACATAAATACACATTTATTTAACTTATGCACAATTTGAATACACTTGGCTTTTCACATCTGCATCTGCGTCCATATCGTTTTTTTTCGTATGTAAGCTTAACATAATTTACAGTGCTGCCATTTCGGATGGAACTGATTGTTGCAGCTATTCAAACCGCTTATTACAGTTTTTGTAGTCAGCGTGCTTTATGTTATGAAGAATTTAGTATTCTTCATACTTTCTAGTGATCACTGTGGTGGTGGTCACACACAACACATACTTCGTCATTTTATAGCTCAAATGCACTAAAACAAGCGAAGCAACCTGTACACAATGGTAAACTTGTTTTGCTGTGTTGGTTAGGCCTTCGCTTTAACTTTTATCGAAGACATTGACTAAATGTTTTCCTACTACACTAAGAGAGATTTGACTAAAGGACATTGAGAACTATTAATCGATGAACACGAACATTACACTGATGATATCAGACAGTCGTGCGCTTAGCCCTTTATTTATCGTAGGCCACGATGCCAATATTTATGACGTCATGTCTTCTTAACTGTATCTTTCAATGATATAATTTTGCCTAAATTCAGTGGTATATAGGGACAGTGTCTGTTAAATGAGTTGTGAATAGAGTTAGTCGTAAAGAAGCACTAAACAGAAAGGTCATGCCTTATGCTGTAGTTTTGGTGCAAATGGTGAAAATGTAGTAAGCGATAGTCTTGTTTCCTTTGATCATTTTCCGGGGGTGTCAGCGAGAATAAATTTTGGAAAAATTTGAAATTATTTGCAAAGTTTGTTGCAAGTCAGTTAGTAATCTCATTCTCAAATACTGAGAGAATATAGTATGCGTAATCTGCGAGCCATACGTTACGCTGCCTCAAGAGAGAAATACAGTTCTTAACTGTAGTACACGCCTTATTGTATTAAACACTTAACATGACACTTCTTCATGAAGAGACTTTTATAGCGCTTTAAAATTTTCAATTCGTTTACTAATTACGTGAAACACTGCCTGAAAAACCCGGCATTGCCTGAGTATTTATTTATATCTGTATCCCAGACTTCGTATGTATGGATTTGATTTTCGACGGATGAAGCTTCTTTGTATATAACATTTGAAGTAGTATGATTGGGGACATGAACAAAGGTCTTCTTTGCTCCACTTTCTTGGTAGGGAGCCATGCAGAATAGGCAGTGTGAGAAGCAACTGACACCAAGATCCATGGCCTCAACACGCAGAGCCTTACCCTGTGCATAGTTTATGGTTGTGACGTAACATAACCTTACTGAAAATTGTAGACGTTTAAAGTGAAATGGTAAATTGTCAGCAATCAGTCCTTAAGCCTCTGTGAGTGAAGCGTTCTGAGAGGCGAGATAATGGCATGGCACTCTCTATCAGAGTTATGTCTCGCGCCTCCCATTTCAGAAGGAATTTCGAAAATGCGAGTTAAGCCCCAAAGTTTTCGAGCCACAATGAGTGCTCCTCTGCCTTGGATTCTTGACACCGCATAATCTTTAACCTTTTAGCCGTGCTGGTGTATTGAGAACGACTCACTGATATTTTTATTCGTAAGCGAAACGAAATCAAATTGTAATGAATAGGCACCCGTATCACTAAGAAAACCCAATAAATTTGTTTTTCCTAGCAAATAAAGTAACAATCCCCACTGGATTATTGAGAGCTATGGTCATTAGTATTTTAGCCATTCTGGTGTACTAAGAACGACTCGACCGTTTTAGGCATTTTTATTCGTAAGCAAAACAAAATCAGAATGTAATGAGCAGGCACCCATATCACAAAGCAAACTTAATAAATTCGTTTTCCGTAAAAGAAAATGTAAATAAAAGCTAACGAACGAAGCAATTTTTTAACACACAAGGTGAAATCAGTAAATCGATATATCCTAGCCAAGTAAATTGAACGGTAGTTTGTATCTATAGAGATAAGATTACGGCTCTTAATTGTCACTGACGGAAAACCCAGAAAATACATCCGTCACTGAGTTAGAAAAGCTAACAGCGCCATCTGTTGGTTTTTTTCTGTACTATGCCGTGATAATTAAACATCCATACCGCTAAGCTGAGGAGACGACTTTAGATAAAACATTAATTACGATTTTTTTCCTTGTTCCGACTGTGATTAAATGAAGCCTGTACGTTGCCCCAAGCTACGCTCAAGCTATCTGTAAAAACCCCATGAAAATTGGTCTAAAAGTTTTCACTACTAGACAACAGACAGACACGACGGATTTACAGTTGCATTATTAGCATTGTTAATAGTACAGAAGGCTGCTGATCAGTTTTTTGTTGGCTCTTGGAGGCACCCTGAAACTGGTATAGCGCACCGTGAACTGTGAACCGTGGATCAAGAACCATGAACCATGAAATGGGTTAGCAGTTTAATTATACAGATGGCACACCTGAAGAATGTGGCATCTCTTCTTAATGGAACTTGGGTAATTACGAAGGCTAGAGGAGGTATGACACGATGTTACAGTGATATCTCCTGGGGTTCGGCTTGGTGTGCTTATGTACGTTATACGGGGTGTAACTGGTATATTTTTATGTCTTGTACCTTAATACGTACACACATCAGTGTGTTGGTGGCTTTTTTTCTCTGTATCGAACAGTCTTTCCACAAACATATTACAAACTTCATGACCTGACGTTTTCTGCACTACTGTAACTACTTAGTGGACCACGACACTCAGTACAGACTGACCGTTTTTGGCCACTCATCCACACTGAAACACCTGACCTGCTGCCCAGGAGAAAATAAGCAATAGTAACTTGCCACATGTACTTGGAAGTACTACCCAACCTAAAAATATATCATTTCTAATAGCTATAATCATTAGTCAGTTTGGTTGGTTGATTTGGGGGTGTAGACCAATCAGCGAGGTCATCGATCCCATCGGATTAGGGAAGGAAGTCGGCCGTGCCCTTTCAAAGAAACCATCCTGGCATTTGCCTTAAGCGATTTAGTGAAATCACGGAAAACCTAAGTCAGGATGGCTGGACGCAGGTTTGAACAATCGTCCTCCACAAATCGAGTCCACTGTGCTAACAACTGCACCACCTCGCTCGGTATTAGTCTGCAAATGACGTCAGTATTGATGTAATGTTCAGTACACTGCCCTCAGTTAGCAACAGAAATATCTGCAATTATACTCGTTGAACTTTATATTTACTACATGGTTTAACAGTTTGTGATACAGCTGTAGTTGAATTTCCTCAAAGCCGGTATTGCCACTGGGATAAATGAATTTATCATGCCCATACATCCAATGACAGAGAGACAACAATAAGTGGAGGATAATTAGCAATGAGCAGTAATTAAGTCAGAAATTAATAGTTTCACTAACCTTAAATGGTCTGGTGCACAGGTTGAACCACTACGGGCGCCTCCTGCGGACGATGTAACAGGCGCTCACACGGCACTCGCACGTATGGAAACTTTTAAGATACCGCTCAGTAGCTGTTATCGGAAATGCCAAAGAGCAGCTATGATGACAGATAAGCAGAGATTAGGTAATAATCCCAAGCTGTATCGGAGGCGACTCGAGCCTCCGATAGCTGCGTATCCGCATCTGAAAAGCGTAGGAGGTGTCGAGTGCAAACAACAGAAGCCCATACGTAAAACGCAGTCATAGACTGTCATTAAAATTGTATAAGATGCACGGATTTTCTCACCGTGTTAAGCCTCACGGGTGTGTTATTAAATTCTAAAGTACTCAGATAGTGTGGAACATCTGCAACGATAACCTGGTTATACGCCCAGCATGTTCCTCACGTTTCCAACCGAGTTAATATTCGAGACTCTGAATTTAATATGCAAGTATTTATTGTAAATACACTACTGGCCATTAAAATTGCTACACCACGAAGATGTGCTACAGACGCGAAATTTAACCGACAGGAGGAAAATGCTATGATATACAAATGATTAGCTTTTCAGAGCATTCACACAAGGTTGGCGCCGGTGGCGACACTTACAAAGTGCTGACATGAGGAAAATTTTCCAACCAACTTCTCATACACAAAGAGCAGTTGACCGGCGTTGCCTGGTGAAACGTTATTGTGATGCCTCGTGTAAGGAGGAGAAATGCGTACCATCACGTTTCCGACTTTCATAAAGGTCGGATTGTAGCCTATCGCAATTGCGGTTTATAGTAACGCGACATTGCTGCTCCCGTTGGTCGAGATCCAATGACCGTTAGCATTATGGAATCGGTGTGTTCAGGAGGGTAATATGGAACGACGTGCTGGATCCCAACGGCCTCGTATCACTAGTAGTCGAGATGACAGGCATCTTATCCGCATGGCTGTAACGGATCGTGCAGCCACGTCTCGATTCCTGAGTCAACACATGGGGACGTTTGCAAGACAACAATCATCTGCACTAACAGTTCGACGACGTTTGCAGCAGCATGGACTATCAGCTCGGACACCATGGCTGCGGTTACCCTTGACGCTGCATCTCAGACAGGAGCGCCTTCGATGGTGTACTCAACGACGAACCTGGGTGCACGAATGGCGAAACGTCCAGGTTCTGTTTACAGCATCATGATGGTCGCATCCGTATTTGGCGACATCTCGGGGAACGCACAATGGAAGCGTGTATTCGTCATCGCCATACTGGCGTATCACCTGGTGTGATGGTATGGGGTGCCATTGGTTGCACGTCTGGATCACCTCTTGTTCGCATTGACGGCGCTTTGAACAGTGGACGTTACATTTCATATGTGTTACGACCCGTGGCTCTACCCTTGATTCGATCCCTGCGAAACCCTACATTTCAGCAGTATAATGTAAGACCGCATGTTGCAGGTCCTGTAAGGGCCTTTCTGGTTACAGAAAATGTTCGACTGCTGCTCTGGCCAGCACATCCTTCAGATCTCTCACCAACTGGAAACGTCTGGTCAATGGTGGCCGAGCAACTTCCTCGTTACAATACGCCCGTCACTACTCTTGATGAACTGTGGTATCGTGTTGAAGCTGCATGGGCAGCTGTACCTGTACACGCCATCCAAGCTCTGTTTGATTCAATGCCCAGGCGTATCAAGGCTGTTATTGCGGCCTGGCAGAGCGGTTCTAGGCGCTACAGTCTGGAACCGCGCGACCGCTACGGTCGCAGGTTCGAATCCCGCCTCGGGCATGGATGTGTGTGATTACCATAGGATAGTTAGGTTTAAGTAGTTCTAGGGGACTGATGACCTCAGACCTCAGATCTCCATTCACCACATGTCAAAGAGCACAGTGATTAGCGTGCGTGCAGCAACATTATCATTGAAGCATGGAGGAAGAACACGTGAGAAGTGAGTCGAACAACAAACTGGTACAAGGGATGAACTAAACTATTAATTAAAGTGATGGGTAATAATATTCCTACATCAACCACACAGTTTCCAAAACGTTATCTACCAGGTGATCAAAAAGTCAGTATAAATTTGAAAACTGAATAAATCACGGAATAATGTAGATAGAGAGGTACAAATTGACACACATGCTTGGAATGACATGGGGTTTTATTAGAACCAAAAAAATACAAAAGTTAAAAAAATGTCCGACAGATGGCGCTTCATCTGATCAGAATAGCAATAATTAGCATAACAAACTAAGAAAAAGCAAAGATGATGTTCTTTTTCAGGAAATGCTCAATATGTCCACCATCATTCCTCAACAGTAGCTGTAGTCGAGGATTAATGTTGTGAACAGCACTGTAAAGCATGTCCGAAGTTGTGGTGAGGCATTGGCGTCGAATGTTGTCTCTCAGCATCCTTAGAGATGTCGGTCGATCACGATACACTTGCGACTTCAGGTAACCCCAAAGCCAATAATGCCACGGACTGAGGTCTGGGGACCTGGGAAGCTAAGAAAGACGAAATTTGTGGCTTAGCACACGATCATCACCAAGTGAAGCGCGAAAGAGATCTTTCACGCGTCTAGCAATATGGGGTGGAGCGCCATCCTGCATAAACATCGTACGTTCCAGTAGGTGTTTATCAGCCAGGCTGGGGATGATGCGATTCTGTAACATGTTGACGTACCTCTCACCCGTCACGGTAGCAGTTACCTTTTGCGGTCCAGCGCCATCTGTCAGACATATTGTGAACTTTTTTGTTTTTTTGTTTTAATAAAACCCCATGTCATGTTTTTACCTCTCTATCTACATTATTCCGTGGTTTATTAAGCTTTCAAATTTATACTGACTTTTTGATCACCCGGTATATTACTAAAACTCTACCCCGGATCCAGGTATCAGTTAAGTGCAGGCAGAACAAAAATTCGATTTTCAGTATTTCGCGCATTTAATGACCGAATTTAAAAATGTAAAACGCTGCCATAACCTATTCATTAAGAAGTATAATATTATGTTAAAATTTGAAACAATAACACAACTATTACAGTTAGAAACTGACACCAACCACAAAATGATGATAGGAAAAAAAGCTTACAGTTTACTAGGTTTTCGCTGCTCGTGAAATAAAACTGTTATGCGAGGAGTGACGTTTTAATTTATTACTGTTTTACTTCAAACTTTATGTAACGCACTTGCATATATTATGCAAATATATGTACCTACAAAATTATATCGCTGTACGACACATAGATCAGCAGATATGGCGTCTTAAATATTGAGATTCACGAAAAACTAGCTTTTGACTGGAATGGGGCACAAATTGCCCTGTTTATTTTGATCCAGTGTTTCGTAATGAGAGCTCTTAGCTGCGTTCAACAAATTTAAAACATAATTTCAAATATTTCAAAAAGTTTTTCTCCATTACATCCTTGAAGGCAAATATTTAATATGTTGACTCATTTGTAAAGTAATCAGAAGTTTGAAAGTGGTTTATACACGGAAGTTCGAAACTTTATGGAACAGAGTGTTTACTGGTTAATTATCTAGCAGATTCCGTATACGCTATGATGTACACAGAATACAGTCAAATATATTGTAGTGCATAGGGTGCACTGTATATCCAATAAAGATAATTTGCAAGAAGAGCTCACATACCTCAAGAGCATTTTTAAATCAAATGGATTTTCTCCGCAACAAATTCGTAGAGCATTTAATGCAAAACCTAGAATGCAGGTATGTGATGGCGAAGAAGGCAGTGATTCCTTCAGATCTAGTGCGTTTTTATCCTATGTGGGTGCTCTTTCCTCGAAGATAGGCCGTATTCTTGAGAAACACTGTGTTACGGTGATCTTCCGACCTCCCACGAAGATTGCAGCTTTACTCGGCTCTGTTGAAGGACGATTTACAGCTTCGTAAAGTGGGAGTGTATCAGATTCCTTGTGGAAATTGTGAGAAGTCGTACATAGGTCAAACAACACGCACCATGCATGAGAGATGTGGGGAGCATCGAAGGTACACCTAGACAAGTCAGCTGTCGTCGAACGTTTTATTGATACAGGGCATTCCATGAATTACAGTGATGTGAAGATTTTAACATCCACCTCTTCCTTTTAGGAATCTCTCTTCAAGGAAGCTATAGAGATTATACTAGCTAATAATTTAATAAATAGAGATAATGGTTTTAATTTGGATAAAGCATGGAATCCGGTTCTTGGGCTAATTAAACTGCAGAGAAGTCGTCATGGTGTTACCGCCGCCGATCATACATCGATAAGCGAATCGAATGTCTGTACGCCTTCGCCACTACAATCTGTAACCACGCGACCGCTATGGTCGCAGGTTCTAATCCTGCCTCGGGCATGGACGTGTGTGATGTCCTTAGGTTAGTTAGGTTTAAGTAGTCTGCATAAGTGGAGCATATAAGGCCACGCTTAGCATCTTGTCGTCTTCTACCTCACCATTTATGGCCCTCCTATTCACCTCACTCCTACCCTCAAATACCTTGGCCTCACCCTCGACCTCCACGTCACCTGGACTCCCTATCTCCTTACCATCCAACACAAAGCTCACAACAGACTCCGCCTCCTAAAGCACCTGTCCAGCTGGACGTGGGTCTGCATTCTTCCACCATCCTTCACACCTACAAATCCTTGATTTTCCCCATTCTTTGTTATGCCAGCATTGCTTGGATTTCCTCCCCTCCCAGGTTCTATAAGGCCCTCCAAATCCTCAAACGCCATGCACTCCACCTCCCCTTCCACATCTGCCTACTGTCCCCCATGAGCATCCTCTATGACTTCATCCCCTTCCCCCACCCTCTCCTTTTCCTTAAACACATCTGCACCCTGTATATTGTCTGCCACCTCGATCCCCATCACCCCTGGTGCCTCCTTTCCTCTCCACCCCCAGTCCGTTACCATGCCTTTACCATTGAACCCCACCCTCTCTCCATCTCCTCAACCTTTGCCTCCTTTCACAATGCAACTTCCAGCATCTACCCCTCCCGGATGATGAGTTTCGCCCTCACGTCTACCCTTCATACCACCTGCCTTCTCCTCAGGACTCTTTCTCCTCTCCCGCCCTTCTCCTGAGCGGCTTTTCCCTCCTACAGCCGCTCCCTCTCCTGTGCTTTCCTTCAATGTCTCTGCAGTCCCTCCTGCCTTGTCCTCCCTCTCCCATCCCACCTGTCTTCTGCCTCTTTGTGAACCCACTGACGCCCCTACTCTTTTCATCCTGCCCCCTGCCCTGCTGCACCTTTCTCCTCCCCCCTCGTTTTCCATCCTCTGAGGCCTCTACGTCGGCAGGTCCCGCCTGGCAGTTTTATTCTTCATTGTGTATGCTCCAAGTAGGTTAAGGTGTGTTGTTCTGGAGTGTTTTTAATACTGTGGCCAACTTTTAACCTGTGTGTGTGACTTCAGTGATTTTTTTTGTGCTCTACGAATCGCCAACTGTGTTTTTTAACTTTATGTCGAACTTTTTAATTGTCTCCCCATGAACGTCTCCTCAGTGTATTTTTACCTCCATTATGTCCCCTTACTCTGTTTTATGTCCCCCTTTTTTATCGTCTTTTTATGTAACATTTTCTTCTTGTATTAACTGTAATATCACTCGGCTGAAGAGCGGTGGATTGTGCCGCTGACAGCCCTCCCCTACCCATATGGGGTAGGGTAATAAAATCACAATAAAGAAAAAGAATCTTGTTTTCAGTCTTGTGACTAACTCTGAGGATGGCTGGACGACATGCGGCCGAAATATCAGAGGAGGAACATTTATTTGCGCGGCTGCATGCCCGAAATTTAATGGATGGTACAGTCAAATAGTTCGCATTATTGTAGTAATGGTTTCCATGTTCCTTGAACACATCTGCACCCTGTATATTGTCTCCGCCACCTCGATCCCCCTCACCCCCTTGTGCCTCTCTTCCTCTACACGCCCAGCCCATGCTGTGCCTTTACAATTGTGTCCCACCCTCTCTGTTGCCGAAGAAACAAGTTCATTCCAGAAGCTAGTTATACTTTTCACAAGTTAACATATTAACGAGTTTTGGCTGCAAGGGGAAACGCTGTGAAGTCCGATTGCGAAGTAATGAACACTTTGCAGGCACGCCAATAAAGTAAATAATGTGACAGTGTCTCACAATACTAAGACATTTTGTAGCAGAGGGGTGAAGAAGAGATTCAGTGACGGTCTGGAAGATACCGACAGGAATGTGGACTCCAGCGACGTGGCCAGGTGCGCTATGTTCTACTGTTCAGAATCCATGGCGCAAACTGCCCGATCGAAGTGGTCACACAGATTCTCGATTGGGCTTAAATGTGGGGGCTTCGGTGGCCATGAGCGTACTGTAAGCCATCCTGGTGATCTTAGAGCCACGCACGTACATTGCGAGCTCTGTAAAAAGTTGTGTTGTACTGATTGTAGATACCATCATGCATGTAGAGGTGGACATTGTCCCCAAGGATAACTGCATACTTGTGTTGATCCTTTATTACTTATAGAAAGAAGATATTACCCAGGGAATGCCCTCTGGCCTGGACCCTTCCGACGATTGTTGCCTTGCTTCAGAGGTTTCACGCCATACACGCCAACAGTCATCTCTCCGATGGAGCATGAAACGAGATTAATCTGAAAAGGCCACCTGTCCCCACTTAGTGGACGTCCAGTTGCAGTATGGGCATGCAAATTCCAGATTTCGTCACCAGTGAACAGCAGTCAGCGTGGGTGCATGAACGAAATGCCTGCTGCAGAGGGTCCTACACAGCAATGTATGCTGAACGGTATTTGGGAAGACACTGGTGGTAGCCCCTTGGATCCGCCGGACGCTCAGTTGGTCAATAATTGCACGTCTTTTCACCCATACATATCTTCAAGGTCATCATTCACCCTAGTTATCTATGGCCTGTGGTGCAACACAGTTGCATCGGCATCGGTTTTGGATACCGCCTTTTTGTCAATCACGGTGTACTGTAACGACGGTAGCACATGAACAATTTACATATGTAGCTGTTTCGGAAATGCTTCCACCTTTGGCCTGAAACCCAGTATTCAGGCTGTTCCACTCTTGGCCTGAAACCCAGTATTCATGCTCTTTTGAGCGTCAGAGAAATCGCTCCGTTTCCGCATTACGACACTGTTTTTCAGGTCTCTCCTACACGTTTTACGTACCCTCCACTGCTAGTGCTACCACCTCCCGTCTGTGAGCGCTTGTTGCAAATTGATGTGGAACATAGACGTTGGTCACATTGATTTGAGTATACCGTGTAGTTCCACGCTAATGTGGTAAGATTCAACAACAGAAAAGCGAGTTTTCATCGCTCACCTCGGTTTCGGTTCAAATGGCTCTGACCACTATGGGACTTAACTGATGAGGTCATCAGTCCCCTAGAACTTAGAACTACTTAAACCTAACTAACCTAAGGACATCACACCTCCATGCCCGAGGCAGGATTCGAAGCTGCGACCGTAGCGGTCGCGCGGTTCCAGACTGCAGCGTCTAGAACCGCTCAGCCACTACGGCTGGCTCCTCGGTTTTGGATAATATCGACAAAACTGTTCAATTTTTATCCGATGCCTTTCTTCTCGGTGCTAAAATCTCGTAATTTTAAACAAATCAATACCATTTACGTCAAATTACTTTAGTAAACAGCCTCATAGCTACGTTTGTGACCCACCATACACAGCGTGTTCCTCATCATTATTTGCTACTGAGTCCTTCTCCAGAGGCAGTTGTCTGCTGTAACTTACTCTTAAATCACATAGTTAGTTTATGGAAATGGATGGGAGGGAAATTCGTAGTTTAGCTCTATTAAAACGCAAATTTTCTCCAATCACCACACGTTATTTGTTTTGTTCTGCCTGTAGTATACACAAATAAAAACTTTTATATCCATGAACATAGTATAATCAACACAGGTATTTTACGAGGCCTGTCCATTTTCGTATTCAAACTGTGTGATTTGCGAACCAGCCGCTGGTGCTCGAGAGCACTGCAGGTGTAAATCGTGATGAGGAGCACGTTCCGTGTAATGTGCGAGCTCATTTCTAAGCGTTCACCAACCACGACGCAAACCACGTCTGGCGTACTTAACGATGCGATACACGTTCCGTGTGAGGACGGCTTAACATCCTGATCCTAGCGAGCAGTCAATGTGTAACAGGTTGCGATTCGCAACCGTGAGACTGCCAGCTACAGTACTATGACAAAAATGGTATCGATTCCTTTAAAGTAACTGAAATTTTAACAGCAAGAAGAATAACATTGTAAAAGTAATAAAGAATGTTATATAAAAATGAGGTGAATGATGAAAACTCGCTCTTCTGTGATTGAATACTACCAGTGAGGAGCTACTATACTTACAGGAGAAAAAGAATTCTCGCCATCAGGCCCTAAAAACCACGGGATAGTCGACCGACCGCCTTGTCATCCTGACTCATTCATCATCGGATGCGATATGGACGGGAATGGGGTCAGCACACAGCACTCCCGGCCGTCGTTGACGTTTTGATCTTGGAGCAGCTGCGTCCCAATCAGGCAACTCCTCAGTTGCCGTCATGAGGCTGAATGCACGTCAGTCCAGTTCTACCAGGAAGGAAAAATCGCTGCGACATAGAGTCCGGGTCTCCACATGAGGGTCTCTCACGTTAACCACTTGGCTACAGAGGCGGACACATGTACAGTCAATGAACAAAAACGTGGAAACACCACTAGAAATGCAGATTATAGACAAGCCTACAGGTTGCGCTGTTTTATCTGACCACAAACGACATCTGTGCACTGTCCTTAGTTTATTACAAGTGTCATCTGTGGTCATAACAGCATTGTGTGTACTTACGAGTGCATTGTGTTGGAGCCAAGTGTTTAGTGTATCAACAGGCACCGTATCGAACATTTATCCCGCATATGGGGAAAGTGGTAAAACATCATCCACTAAGTCTTAACGCGGAAGAAAACGTGGGTCGAGAGACTTAAGAGAATTGTGACGAAAGGTAAGAAGACGAGAGCTGCAGGCGTCACTGCACAGCAGATTGTCGCCGCGCGGGATAGCCGCGCGGTCTCGGGCGCCTTGTCACGGTCCGCGCGGCTCCCCCCGTGGGAGGTTCGGGTCCTCCCTGGGGCATGGGTGTGTGTGTTGTTCATAGCGTAAGTTAACTGAGGTTGGATTAAGTAGTGTGTAAGCTTAGGGACCTAAGCAGTTTAGTACCATACGATCTTACCACAAATTTTTCTCACCACAGCAGATTGTCGCCCTCGCAAACCTTGTCGGCACCAAAACAACACGAAGGGAGCTCCGTAAGCAAGAAATTACAGGAAGAGCTGGTGTTCCAAAACCACTCACCAATGATGCAATTTGTCCCTATCAGGAAAACATGTTGGCGAGACCATAAAACGTGCAATGGGATAATGTCATTTGGTTGTATGAATTTTCTTTTTCATTGTTTCCTACTTCTGGCCGAGTTGACCTCCCAAGAGTGAAACACGGTGGTGATTTACAAGGCCGCGATACTACGAAGGATTAAGTGAGAATTTTGGCTGGTCAGGTCCATTCCATGGCACAATGTTTGTAATGTTTGTTCCCCAATGGTGGTGCTGCGTTTCAAAAGTACAGGGCCCCGTTAACACAGCTCGCATCGTCCAGTTGTTACGTGAGACGAGGATGAACTGTCACATTCATTCTGGCCACCACAATCACCATACCTCAATATTATTGAGCCTTTGTGGTCTACTTTGTAGAGAAAGATGCATGACCGGTATCTACCTCCATCATAGATCCTTGCTTCAGTTTTGCAGGAAGAGTAATATAAGATTCCCTTGGGAACCAGGCAGGACATGTATTTATCCATTCCTCCATTACGAGTTGTTTCGGATGCAGACGGTTTTCGTACGCTGTATTGTGCATGGTAATGTGTTGTGATTTTGGTATTTCCACATTTTTGGCCACCCACTGCATTAGCTTATTAGGTACGACCCAGGTATTTTAATAAGTACGTAGAATACTGCCCGATTCTGGTTGGTACACTCGGATGGCAGAGTGAAAGAACATGGAAACGACATGAGACGACGCATTCCTTCACGTCCTCTTGCAGGATACTGGTGGAAGTATTCTCGCCTGGGGAGCGTCTACAATAGATGAATCAGGCCCTATGATGCATTTACCACAGCCAACGGCTTACAATACAGACACGTCATATCCAATCATGCACATGTGCTAGTTCGTCTAGAGTGGCCTACAGACGACTTCCACTTTTAACAGATCACTCAACTCCAACACAACAGAACTGTAGTAGAATATGAGAAGCACTCAGACTTGGCAAGGAGGGTACCACAGTTGTTAGTTTTGAATCCACCGTATTTTTAATACATGTAACTGACCTCTCACTTAACTTACAGGAAGCAGAATCGGTAGGTTTTGCAGACGACAACAGTGATGTCCAAACCTATAACCCTAGAGGGAAAAATTACCTTTATTATCCATTATAAAATCTGTCACCGGCTCAGAAATTAGTCCAATATGCACCAGCAAAAACTGATCATTTTCCCAGTATCTAAAGTGGCTAGCACGCATCAAAGCAAGTTTAAATCTAACCTAAAACCATTTCTGCTGGACAACTCCTTTACTCCATGGACAAATTTCTATTGAAAAAGTGCCGGCCGAAGTGGCCGTGCGGTTCTAGCTCTGCAGTCTGGAACCGCGAGACCGCTACGGTCGCAGGTTCGAATCCTGCCTCGGGCATGAATGTGTGTGATGTCCTTAGTTTAGTTAGGTTTAACTAGTTCTAAGTTCTGGGGACTAATGACCTCAGAAGTTGAGTCCCATAGTGCTCAGAGCCCTTTTTTATTGAAAAAGTAGTAGCCTGTAAAAAAAATTCTTTTGAGTATTGTGGCATGGGAGGAACGAAACTATGTGATATAGTAACTAACAATGGTACATAGCAAATCGAGGACGCCAGTTCGAGAAATGTACTTTTCCCAATTGCGGCTCTGACCAATCCCCAAGAGCTGAGAATCGCTGCTGGTAGGTTATGGAGCAAATTGGCTCCCCAGCGATTTTGCTGCCTCACGGATTTCATACGTCGCTACGTAGCACCGACAGCTGGGTAAAAAATGTGCCAGACGCTACAGCACTGATGTCTCTTAGCAAAAGGGAGGCTAAACTTCACCGATTTCCCCAGTTCAGCTGCTTATGTTCATACTGAACGTTTCAGCTACTCATTACATTTTTAACTGCTGACCTTCCAGTCCCGTACTGAGCGGTTTTGATGTTTAAATCTGCGACTGTTTCTCTGGAAAGTCCTCCACATGTGTGATGGTCAAGACAAGTTCAGACTTGTTAGAATTCTAACGCCATTTCTGAACTCACTAAAAAAACAAAGAAAAAGAGTAGGGTCCTAAGAAAGCTTCACTAAGCTACCGTTAGTAATAAGTCCTCCAGAGACAAAGAGTGTTGTGAATATGAATAGAGAGTCGTTAAGCTTTATTTGCTGTAAGAGCTTGAAAGGTTCTCAAACGTCAAGTCATTATAACATTTGCTCTGAAATAGAAGACTGGCAGCGTTTATATGGGCACATCGATTCTCCTTCGATATTAAAATATCGACGTGTTTCTTCTTCCGTCAATCTCTCCGAAGCAAGAATATCTTTGAGCATGTACCAAGAGAAGGATGCTCTCGGCGTCGTTTTGTCAGTAAGAGTGGTCAGCTGTCGTGTCAGCTTGTGCTGAGAGGAAGGCATGTGTAGACTTCGGTGTAAGCCACGCAGCGGGTGTCGCATCTTGGACGAAGAAGACCTACCTGGCCCTCCTCTCCTTCTGGGATAGCAAGCTGCCAACTGCAGCCCGTCATTTGGACTATGATAAAGCTCTGTATCGTAACGCAAATCGTTGAGTGGCTATCAGACTGTTTCCCATTTGAAACACTGAGAATATACACTCATAGTCATAAAAGGAGTAGCACCCAGACGGAGAAGGCGGGTTGCGACCATTGTTGGCAAGCAGGCAGATGGTACCACATGTATGAAATGATTACATTTTCAGCTATGAAGGACCAGCATGTGTTGCATGTTGCACTATGCAGTCACAAAATGAACATTTGGTATGCCGTCAGGTTTCTGTGCTTGTGAATACAAGCGTCCAGTTTTCACAGCATGGAGATGTGCAGGTCTCAGAATATGTAGCCCTGTGGTACTCCATCCCATTCTGCTAGCACCTGGGTGAACCTACCCAACAGACTGATTGGTGGACGTGGAATCCTGATGACATGCTCGCTGACCTCCCATACATTGTCGATGCAGGTGGCAGCCATATGAAAACGAAAGCTGTCATGTTGAAACAGAACATGGGCGTGGAAGTTAACGAACACAAGAGCTACCAGGTGCAGGATCTCATCCATGTAATGTACATCTTTCACAGGGCCTGTTGGGAACATTAACAGTGAACAAGCACCACTGAATATTTCTCCTCACACCTTCACATCAGTTTGGTGGGACATGTCATGGGAGACCACAAACTGCTCCTCGAGCTGCTCTTCTCTGCGCCTCTGGACATGGACCCGGCGGTTGTCGCCTCCTCCAAGGCAGAAGCGAGACTTGTCTGAAGGATGACCTGACGGCAGGGGAGTCGACGCTGTGGGGGCGTGAGTAGATGTTGCATAGAAGGCAGGACAACCCACTGAATGGCAGCTACCGTTTCCGCTGGGTCCACTCGCGCGTGGCAGACTTTCTATGGATGCACCCTCCTTGTGCTGTAGTCGGACATGTTGTGCATGGCTACCTTCCTGTATCTATAGCCACCGTCAATAGGCAATGATTGTGTCCACACGAACGGTGTGGAGCGCGATATGAGGATAGGACTACCATATCTCCCACAGCCACACGATATGGCCCTTGTGGAACTAGTGTAGCTAGGGAAGCTGCTGTCGAACGTGTCGCCTGCACATTCAGGTGAAGTTCTAGTGGTGCTACCCACTGTGGTACTGGCCAGGCCCTCTGACATCAACCAATGGGCACGATGTCGTGGACTCACTCACTCTCCACGAGTGCACATTCGAGCCTGGAAAAGTAATCATTGGCACAGCTGATGGTGTGCAACATACCCATCCAGTTTGCAGTGGGACTGTCAGGTGCTTTTGGTTGCGCTTCTTTTTATAACGATGGGAGTAAACGCGGCGATTTGTTTCCATATTATCTTCTAGCCACTGACTTTGAGTTATGCCGTTTCTCGGCAGGTCTGTTGGTTGTGAGAAAGTTGTTCCATGTTTTGTGGTGCCACAACGCATCGTGCCTGTTCTGCTCTGTTACAATAATTATTGAGAGAGGGGAGGGGCAAGGTAACTACATAATATGATTAATTTAGAGGGGTGATTTTTTGTGGTTAAACAGCAGCCACATGCTTTGCTCTCGTAAAGAGCAAGATGGACGCCTCGATCGGTAACTCCGTGATGATGTTATAAGCCTTCAGGGATGATGGAAAGGGACAAAATATCAACTTGAGGTAAGGAATCCTCGTAATTGACCTAACGCTTAACCCCCTTCTTCTGTCTGTTCTGTACTGTTTTACGTTATTACGTGCTAGTTTTCACGCATTTGCCGCAGCCTTTTAGAGAACTTATTACTGAGTTCACACTGTTAAACAGATCTCGCTTGATGCACACATGGGTAGTACTTGTTGTGATGCTTCAGCCACTGACCGCCTGTGTGAAAAGTAAATATACACCGAAACTCAGTGGTGGTGAGTTGGGGGTTGTTGTGGGGGAGAAGACCACACAACGAGTTCATCGGTCTCATCGGATTAGGAGAGGACGGGGAACAAAGTCGGCCGTGCCCTTTCAAAGGAACCATCCCGGCGTTTTGCCTGGAGTGATTTAGGGAAATCACGGAAAACCTAAGTCGGGATTGCCGGACGCGGGATTGAACCGTCGTCCTCCCGAATGCGAGCCCAGCGAGCTAACCACTGTGCCACCTCGCTCGGTGCAAACTACTAGAGAACCTTGCAGAGCGTACCACGAAAATATTCAAATGTCCATTGGCTTGCAAGATGGACGCCTCGATCGGTAACTCCGTGATGATGTTATAAGCCTTCAGGGATGATGGAAAGGGACAAAATATCAACTTGAGGTAAGGAATCCTCGTTCGGAGACAACCGAGTCGAAGGGTGCTAACGAAAATCTACTCAAGTTTCGCCTTAGCCTTACGCAGAGCTCATACTAAGGGCTCCAACTTTCGAACCCAGATCATAACGCACAGAATTCCCGTTAAATCCTTCCAGATGGAACTAAACTTCACCCGAACAAGCCATGAAGGACTAACGGCACCAACCTGCCGCCGTATCATCCTCAGCCCACAGGCATCATTGCATGCGGATACGGAGGGGCAGGTGACCAGCACACCGCTCTCCCGGCCTTATGTCAGTTTACAAGGCCGCAGCCACTATTTCTCAGTCAAGTAACTCCTCAGATTGCCTCACAAGGGCTGAGTGCACCCCGCTTGCCAACAGAGCTCTGCAGACCGGATGGTCACCCATCCAAGTGCTAGCCCAGCCCGACAGCGCTGAACTTCGCTGATCGGACGGGAACCGACGTTACTACTGCGGCAAGGTCGTTGGCGAATACTTCGAAATACTCTAAAACAATTTCCCTGTTGACGGTCTGGTAACGGCACACGTCACTTAATGTTAGAGAGATCAAAAATAGTAAGTCTACAGTACGGTAAAACTGAATAACATTTAGATGCACTAGTTTCACAAACTGCTACATTTACAACAGTTGTTCAAAATAGCGTTCTCCCAACTTTAATACAGGCTTGATACAGTCACACTGTTTTGTCGAACCTATTCTATTTTCCTCAATGTCATTTGAAAAGTATCACAGACACTGAGAACTCTTGGCACGAGATCCTTTTGAGGCTTGACAGGTGTCTCATACACAAGACTTTTCACGTCAGCCCCCAAGAAGAAGTTAAGTAGGGATGAGATCAGTTGAATGTGCTGGCCACGAATCAGGACCACCTCAGTAGTTATTTAAGGAGAGTTAGGGCATAGAGTGTGTCACAGATGACGTCATCGATGAGTCATTGAGTTTCCTCGATTCCCACCTCTCTGCCCTACTCCTCCTCCTCCTGCCCCTCTCCCCTCCTGACCCCTCTGCCCGTGTATGCTCCAGGGTTGTCCAGAAAGTAAGTTCCGATCTTTAACGAAATGGAAAACACAGCGAAAACCAGAAATGTTTTATTTGCAACAGTTAGGTACAACTTCCACTTACTTCTCTACACAGTCGCCGCTCCAACTTCGAGTTTTGTCGTAGTGTTCTGTCAACTTTCCAATTTCCTCGTCATAGAAAGCAGCCGCCTGTGCTTTCAGCCTGTGATCTGCACTGGTCTGCAGCTCGTTGTCTGTGGAAAAATTTTGTCTTCATAGCCAGCGGTTCTTGTGAGCAGAGATGAGACTCAGGGGGAGCCAATTATGGACTGTATTGTGGGTGATCAACCACTTCTCATCGGAAACGCTGCAGGTGCGTCCTCATTGCCCCTGCAGAGTGCGGCCGAGAACTGGCATGCAGAAGGAACTGCTCGACAGTTGTGTTATGTGGGCTGCATGACACAGGCGAAAGCTTTAACCAGGCCCTAAACTTGTCGGCAGACGCTATTCCATATGCATCTTTACATGCTCACTGTTCACACAAAACTGAAAAGAGTGATGCGACACGATCGATTGGCATACTAGAGACACTGCGCAACACATCTGTGCGTACCTTTACCGGATTTTTTCAGTGGTTTCCATTTCGCGACCCATCGGAACTTACTTTCTGGACAACCCTCGTATGTCACAGAAAGCCATTTAGAAATCCTGTGGATACGCCTAATGTTAAGTATGCTCTGTAAAAGGCAAAGTGAGAAGATTTGAAATTCGGTTGCATAGTTTCTGTCGTGTGTCGTTTGCTGGGTGAGTAATTACATTTCATTCTTCAATGTATATGTCGAACTATAGGGGCGAGATAGACTTGACGTGAATATTCTCAAACTTACATGGTGAATTTATTATTTTGTAGCATATTCCAAGATTTCAGTGCAAGAATCGATGTTGTCGGTACAATATTCGTTGTAGGAAGCAAAAGACTACATCTGGAGAGGGAGAGGCTTTACACTTCTGTAGGCACAATGTGATATCTGTACTACACATGGTTTCAAAATTGATTTGGTGTCATCCTAACTGATGTGAAGTGGGGCGCTCTTGTGTACTGTAAAGCAAGGAACATGTGATATTATTGTGTTACTCCAAGCTGTAAATGAGTTCCTAGCGAACAGCATGTTCTTCTTAATCGTGGGAACTCACTCTGTTCTTCACGACCCTAGATGACGTCATGTTTCGTCTATATAGCTATCACATTTCATCACACCAAGACATATCTACAGCAAAAAATCAACGTGTCTAAGGAACACGTGGAGCTACAGACTTTAGCCCTATTCCAGCTAAGCTACAAGCCTTGGAAAAGCGACTGTGTGTAACCCACAAACCTTTATGCAGTGGCGAGTCGAACAAGAGTCTGCAGCGAAGGCACCCTGCCCGGTGCGTCAGAATGTGGCCTGCGGCGGTGGCTGCACGCGAATCTAGCGTATTTAAGGAGACACAACTCTTTCCCTTCTACTGAGATAGTGCGCTGGTGGGCTCTTCACTACATCCACTGAAGGAAAAGAAATCGGAAAATCAAGAATGAGTTGTGAGACATAAAAGAAAGTTGGTAGGTGTGTTTCTGCATCTGAAAGACGATATACGTTCAGATTTCGCGCCAGTTTCTTGAGAGTGGCGCCAGTTTCATGAGAGTGGTGCCAGTTTCATGAGAGTGGTGCCAGTTTCATGAGAGTGGTGCCAGTTTCATGAGAGTGGCGCTAGTAGTGCCACTATGAGAGTGCAAATGAGGTTTGTTTCAAATACACGCTGTTACGGCCGTGAGCGTTAGTTACCTTTCAGATTGGAGGTAGTGAATTGAAGGCGATAAAGACCCCGTTATCAGCGCTTCAGGGAGTTTTAACAAGGTCGTATTACAGGGCTATGAGAAGCTGGATATTCCTTCTGCGATACTGCAAAAAAAAAAAAAAAAAAAAAAAAAAAAAACTTGGCAGGAATGTAGCCACTGTACATTATTGATGGCATCGATGGTAACGGTCGCAAGAAGACTGGGCTCTGGAGGGCCACTTGGTGTACGGCTGTGAAGCATCAGCAATTTGAGCAGCAGGTGGCACCAAAGTGACATAACGAACTGTTACAAATCGGTTACTTCAGGGACAGCTACGAGTCAGACGCCCTGTAAGGTACATTCCACTGACCCCAAACTACTGCCACTTGTGACTTCAGTGGTGTTAAGCGAGAGTGGATTGGAGGGCAGAGTGGAGGCCTATGTTGATTATAAGGAGGCCAATTAAGGGCGTGTAAAGAACCTGTCTTCGTGCTAGACACACAGGACCTACACATGGTGTTATGGTGTGGGGTACGATTGTCTATGACAGCAGGAGCACTGCCGCGGTTATCCCACACACTCTGGCTGCAAAATAGTACATCAGTCTGGTGCTTCGACATGTGCTGCCATTGATGACCAACATTCGTTGGCGTGTTTTCCAACAGGATAGCGCTCTCCGACATACTTCTGTTGCAGCCCAACATGCTTTATAGTGTCGACATATTGCTTTAATCTGCTTAATCACCAGGTATGTCTCATTAAAGCACTTTTTTGAGTCATCAGCTTTCTGAGTGGTTTGATACGGCCCGCCACGAATTTCTCTTTTGTGCTAATCTCTTAATCTCAGAGTTGCTCATGCAACCTACCTCCTCAGTTATTTCCTGGATGTATTCCAATCTCTGTCTTCCTCTACAGTTTTTGACCTCTACATCTCCCTCTAGTACCATGTAAGTCATTCCCTTATGCGTTAAAAATTCCCCAATCATCCAGTCCCTTCTCCTTGTGTTTTCCATATATTCCTTTACTCTCGGACTCTGCACAGAACCTCCTCATTCCTTCCCTTATCAGTCCACATAATTTTCAACATTCGTCTGTATCGACACGGCACATCGTCAGACGACAACTCCAGGTTCATCCGCAAGCAGTATTAACTGTCCCTCTACTGACCGAGCAACTGAAACAAGCGTGGAAACCCATTCCACATACTAACATCCGGCACATGTACAGGACAACGCCAACACGTTTCCATACTTGCAATGAACATTATGACGGCTACGCCGTTTATTAATGTAGCAGTGTTTCACATTTGTAATGGCTCATCTCACGATTACGTTAAGTTGTGTTACTTAGACAAATGTATTCCCGAAATTTTATTACTCTATGTTAATTATTTTTTGATGCTGTGATTTTTTCCGTCAGTGTATTACGTTCACTAGATGGCGTTGAGCTGTGCAGGAGATAGCAGTTAAGTTTTTCGTTCTGAAATATGCTGTACAAGTTGAGTATTTTGTTCCGTTTTTAATGGTTATGATTCGATTTGTAAATAAGTGTAAGCATGTTTCATTCTAAAATGTTGTTACTACGCATATGGTATCAATACGTTCGCGTGTTTTATGGCTCTGGGATGGTTGGTTATGTTAACTACCTAAGAATAGTTACCGTTCATTCCACACCGAAATTTTTGTAGTGAATTTTACAAGCATAGTACTTCAATTTGTTTTTCAGAGCCACAGCATAAGTGTACACCACCAGGAGGATGAATGTGCATCTGTTGATTTATTTCAGTTTGGAAGCAGAATGTGTTTGTGTGTTACTGTTTATTTCCAGTTTAAGTGAAATTTGACTCTTAGTCGTTTGGGTTAAAGTACAAGTGTGTTTCCTGTATTTTTCATGTTTCCAGTCGTTTTAACTTGGGTCACGCAGACTGTGATGGCAGTGCTGTTACAACTACATAGCAGGACTGGGAATCAGAGCTTCCATACTATATTTCCCGTTATGTCATCGATCTGGTAGTATGAATGTGCTGTCTTCCGAACCTTCCGGAGGCGGCAGAGGTACGTGATGAATCGGCTGTTAGCGGGCTACCGCTGACGGGGTGGTGGCGAGCTTCTCGACTGGTCTGGCTATCATGGATTTCGCATCTGTGCAACGGGAGATCTCCCTGATCAGGTATTTGTTCAAATAAATACGCAGTTGTTCTTCTTACACAGTATACATTCTGGACTTTAACTTAGGGGAATGAGGTGGCGGATGGGATAGGAACAATGGGGACCCTTCCCTCCTCCAGTTTGATCTTAAATAAAGACAGAATTGTTCCCAGTACACAGTATACAGTTTATACTTTAACTTATGATGCAGTATGACATGACGTGCTTATCAAACAAAAACAGCTGTTTAGACAAGGTTAACTTAGGATGGAATTACATAGTGAACCGACTGCTATAAATAGCCCTACAAGGCGTTACAGACAGGTCACTCCCCTCTGTTCTCGCACCTCGGATCCTGACGTCAAAGTAAAGCTATTGTTTCTGGTGTCAGTATGCCCTTGCCGCCATTTTCGACCTCCATAGTGTCTTCCAGGTCAGCCAACCTGGATTCTGACGTTCATAGAGCCCGTCCCAGTATTGTCTTGGATTCTGACGTCGTAGAACCTGTGCCGGGGGGGCCTTGGTAAATGCGGGACCTGCGACGAACCTGTGGCGTCACACTAGTCGGCTTTTCTGCCGCACTTCCCGAACATTCGGCTCCATGCAGGGCCCAAGGCCCTGCATTAATATGTAATTGAAAAGGCGCCTACTAAATCTCTTAACTCTGTCGTGTACTATCGACAATTTGGATGCATTTGAACGTCAAGAGTTATTAAACCTGGTTGAGATGACTATTGGCACTTGTAAGATCTGCAGTCTCTTCTGCTGTGATGTACGCGCCGTAGCCTGTCTTTATCGGGGTCTCGGTCCGTGCCAGTATTCCGGATCCGCCAGCATGAAAATGTGATATTTTAAATCTTTGAAGTTCTCGCCAATCTATACTAGGGCATTAGCCCTGCTTACACAGGAGTGTGGGAAACACCGCCAAAATTTGAATTTCTCACCATTTTACACACCTCTGTCAGAGTGGAGAGGAGTAGTGGGTTCAAATGGTTCAAATGGCTCTGAGCACTATGGGAGTTAACAACTGAGGTCATCAGTCCCCTAGAACTTAGAACTACTTAAACCTAACTAACCTAAGGACATCACACACATCCATGCCCGAGGCAGGATTCGAACCTGCGACCGTAGCGGTCACGCGATTCCAGACTGAAGCGCCTATAACCGCACGGCCACACCGGCCGGCTGGAGTAGTGGGGAAATGCCATGAAGTTATCAGTGTCGTCATTGGTGTCGTCCTCGGCGTCGTCGTCGCTGTCGCCTTGGTGTCGCCATTGGTTTGTCACTGCTGTCGTCACTAGTGTCATCAGTGTCGTTAATAGTGACGTCATCGGTGTCGTCACTGGTAACGCTCTCTGTGCCTGAACTGTCCTTACACCCTTCTCCACCTAGCTATTTTTCAGGAAATGTCTGATCCAGGTGTCACGACCCCTCAATCAATAGTGAGGCGGAGCTCTTCATGTTCGAATCGCATCCGTTGACGAATAACAGATGGGTAGCACATCTCTATCATAAACGCTGTGTACGCCGGTGCATTTATGTGAGGAGGAAAAAGAAACTGGCGTAGTACGTAATCATTCACTATGGCTGCCCACATACTGAGCGAAGTGGCGTAGGGGCTAGAGCGCTGGACTCAAACCTGCGTGCGGCCATTCTGATTTAGGCTTCCCGTGGTTTACCCAGCCAACGGCCTCGCCGCAGTGGTAACACCGGTTCCCGCCAAATCACCGAAGTTAAGCGCTGTCAGGTTGGGCTAGCACTTGGATGGGTCTGCCGAGCGCTGTTTGCAAGCGGGGTGCTCTCAGCAAACTGAGGAGCTACTTGACTGAGAAGTAGCGGCTCCGGTCTCGGAAACTGACATGCGGCCGGGAGAGCGGTGTGCTGACCACATGCCCCTCCATATCCGCATCCAGTGACGCCTGTGGGCTGAGGACGACACGGCTGCCAGTCAGTACCTCACGGCCTTCATGGCCTGTGCGGGAGGACTGGTTTACCTAAAACGCTCCTTGAAGATGCCGAAACGGTTCCTTTGGCAGCGCACGGCCGATTTCTTAGCCATCCTAGAAATAATCCGTGCTTGTGCTCCGTCTCTAATAACCTTGATGTCTACGTATTTATTTTCCAACATAGTCACCATGGGAACGAGAAGGTTTCTTCCAATGAGACACTGTTACTGTAGAATGTTAGACTTTGTTGACGGAGCCAAAACTTCACCTCTGCTTGCAGAGCTTCATCAGTATCAAAGTGAAGTCCTCGAAGATTTTCTTTAACTTTTGGAAACAGATTAAAATAGTATGGGGCCATGTCGGGACTGTTTGCAGATATCTCAACGCTTGTGTGTCGTCTGGCGTTGTCATGCTGAAGGACAAACTCTTCGAATTCGAAAGTCGATTACAGTACGCTGTTTCTCATGTACCGACATGTTTACGTTACACACATCCATGTTACACGCTACAGTTCTGAGCCCACTAACAGCAGAAGGCTGCAAATGTGTAGACGTGAAGAATAAAGATGTGCTACACTAATAAAATTTGTGTTATTTGCAAAGCTATAAGAGTTTTCACCACGCTCTCGCACTTCAACTTATACCAGTTAACACGGACTGCAGTCTAATATAGTACTGACATTCTACACATGGATTGCTCTGTCAGTATACAGTACGGTATGTACATTGGATTAGATGAGTTATTATCTCAACCTCTACACCTAAGTGCTTGTCGTGATTACCTGCCCCCAAAGTCTTAGCAACAGACTGGCACATGCATTCCACTAACAGAGCAATCTGAACAAATCCCGCTTATAATTTTCGACTCAGTCGTTTCAGGGCCATGGTTCCTTACCTCAACTTACCCTTCCCCATAATCCCTGAAAGTTTGTATCATCATCACGAAATCACCCTGTCTACTGAAGAGTCTCATTACCTATTGGAAATATACGTACATGAATTAGACAGTGGCACTGGTGACAAATGTCCCTCTCCGTAGCTGAGTGATCTGCGAGTATTATAGCTATGCAGAGGACATAGGCTGCATTCCCAGCAACAACGGGAATTTTTCATTTCTGGGACGAATAGAACTGGGAACACTCAGCCTCGTGATGCAGCGTGAGTAGTTACTTGAGCGAGAAGACCGGCTGCAAGGTCTGAGTCGATGGACGGCCGGGAGAGAGGTGTGCTGACTCCGCGCCCTTCAATACCGCTGTAGAATGACGCCATTGGCAGAGGGAGCCCTGTCGATAATAAATGACCCGTCAAGGTCAGAACTCTTTGATGCAGAATTGTCTGCGATCTTGCGGGCACTGGAGCACATGAGACATTCTTCCTCTTCTAAATTTCTTGTCTGTTCCGATTCACTCAGTGCCATTCACTCATTGCAACGTTTGCATCCGGCAGACAAAATTGTCCAGACCATCCAGGATGCCCTCCTCCGACTACAGCGACTGGGGAAGGTTGTAGCTTCCTGCTGGGTTCCGGGGCATGTCGGCATTGCTGGGAATGAAAGGGCAGATCTCGCAGCCAAGGAGGCGTGTCTCGATCCACAAGTATCTCAGTGTGCTATCCCCTTGCACGCACTCACCTCGCTGTTGAGCTCACGGGTCATGCGTCGGTGGGAGGATGAGTGGCTGGAAGTGACTGACAATAAGCTCCGTATAGTCAAGCCCACAACGCGTGTGTGGTGTACTTCCTTTCAGCCCCATCAATGGGACGAGGTTCTCCTCACTCGGCTTCGAATAGGCCACAGCCCTATGACGCATGGCTTCCTTCTCCGGCGAGAGGACCCTCCAATGTGTGGTGCTTGTGGCGTCCAGGTCACTGTGCGCCACGTTTTATTGGATTGCGTTTTATTTTCTGACCAGCGGGTCGCGGCTGACTTGCCAACGGACCTGCCATCTCTTTTAGGCAACACTCGGACGAATGTGGTTAAAGTTTTAAAGTTCTGTGCCCTGTCAAATGTTTTTACAAAGATTTTAGGGAGAGGATTTTAATTTGCTCACTGTGTGACAAGCTCGCCCATATTTTATGTAAGTGGCCTGCCAATAACAATTTCCTGTGACATTTTAGGTTTTACTTTCTTATGTAGCATTTTCCTTCTTTTCCTGCTTTCTTTGAGTGTGTGCTTTAGTTTTCTTAGGTCTGTCCACATTCGTTCCTTTTAATGTGTGTCAGGGCGCTGATGATCTCGATGTTGAGCGCCCATAAGCCCCAACACACCACCACACCAGGGTCAGGACGCGAGCTGGTATGAATGAAAGACCTTTGTAACTGAAGCACAATGTTTTTCATTTCCCTCCACCTTCCTAAGTTCGCAGTCACTCAACGTCTCAGTTATATAATGGCGAATCTGTTTTAAAGAGATACATAAATGTTGCATTTCAGCTGCAAAAAGTAAGTTCCGCTGCAGCTACAGTCTGCGAGTGGTAGAGAAGAACTGTATAAGTACTGTATTACGATGGTCATTCTTATGGGCAATTAACCGTGTTAATTCAGTTCAAGGCTTCATGCGTTAAGAATGGTTTTCAGAGCAGCAGCAATAAAGCAGAAATTTATATACGACAGATGAATACTCTTGTTGATTTTGCGCTCATTCTTCTCCTTCTGCATCTACGTACATACATATTCCGCAAGCCAGCGTATGATGCATGGCGGTGGGCACCTTGTGCTACTACTGGTAATTTCCTTTCCTGTTCCACTCGCAGAAACGTGAGATTGCGCCTCTAACCGCGTGTCCACTGAGCGCGGCTACTGCCCTGACGTGAAGACGCTGGCACAAGAGAATCATTCATGGCAGGCTGCAAGAGATGACTGGTGACTCAAGGAGACAGACTACAGAAGCTGTGTTCTCAGGTCATTTGCACATATGGGCTATGTTCTTGTGGAACACATACCAACAAAAAAAAACAGAATTTCATTTATAGTGCCACGATATGTGTGCATGAAATGTGGAATAAGCTGCTGGCCTGCCGTAATCATGGTGTGACAGGTCGCTGACACAGCTCATCGTGACCACTCAAGCGTTACAGTAGTGAATGTCACTAATTAAAGTAATGGAGACCCTCAAATCAAATATTTACACGTGTAAATTGATCTACAGAATACATGACGTGTGCAGAAAGTCAGCAAACATGCATCAGCAATACACAAATTCAGTCTTCACGGCAAGTGTCAGTGGTATATCCGCTTCACACACGCACACGCACGTATGCACACACACACACACACACACAAACACACACACACACAGATATCTATCAAATTCCATGCCTGAACACGACTGTAGACTGACAAATGACCCCTTGTAATTTCCTAGTGTACATGGTTACAAAACACATGTGGCTGGAAAATAATATCCTAAGGACGTAGGTCACATTCCAGTTTTACGTCTTGTAAGACGTGTATATTTCTATTGTCTATTGTCAAACCACAATTTATGAAAGATGTTTATATTTTGTTAATAGGATTAAGTAGGAATAATTAATATTTGTCATGTTGGAAATAATTGTGGTAGCAGGGAATGTCTGCACCAAAGTATTGTTGGCAAGAGAGACCACAAATACATATAATCTTAAAAAAGGGCGGGAGAGACCGTGTATGGATACATTTTCAGAAAAGAGAGGGAAGGACCGCGCATTGATACATTTTGTAATGGCAGCAGGGATTGTCTGCACCAGAAAGCATTGTTGGCAGGAGAGACCGCACTTTAGCGTTCGTAGGAAGACAGTAGTAAGCGAGATGTGAAGCGAGTCGGTAGCAGGTCTGAAGCGAGAGATTGAGAGGAGCGGTGTGCCTACCAGCCACCAGCTATGATTTACAAGAGATTATAAACGGATGTACAGAGACATCAGCTAACTATTATCATAAGAGGAACTAATATTATTGAAGTATTGTGTTTGCGAAACTCAAGACTACTGAAGGTATGTTTGTGCAATGCTAGTTGTAAGATTATTGTAAAACGTAAGTCCCATTTGAACGTTTGTAAAAACATTTCATTACCAACAGTAAATATTTGAAGCGTTTTCAAAATATAATTAATTTTTGCCGGCAATGTTGCATTACTGATTATAATCCATCCCAAAAACCATCAACATAAAACGTTGCAAAAATTTTATTGTTGTCAAGAAAAAGTGTAACTATGAATTACGTAATTTCAGTCAAATTAATTAAAGAATAACGTCAGCTTTGCTATTAAAGAATAACGTCAGCTTTGGTAATAAGCCGGCCGGTGTGGCCGTGCTGTTAAAGGCGCTTCAGTCTGGAACCGCGTGACCGCTACGGTCGCAGGTTCGAATCCTGCCTCGGGCATGGATGTGTGTGATGTCCTTAGGTTAGTTAGGTTTAATTAGTTCTAAGTTCTAGGCGACTGATGACCTCAGAAGTTGAGTCTCATAGTGCTAAGAGCCATTTGAACCTTTGGTAATAAATACAGCCACTTATTATGACAGCGCACCAACAGTTAATAGAGTATAGTGAACCAGAGTAAGTACATTCATGTCGCAGTTCTATGTAGCAGTCAGATCGCGATCCAGTAACAGTAAAAAAGGTAAGGAACAGTTTTGGGTTATTGCAGATAACGACTGAGGGCCACGACGATGACACATTCTATGTTTCGTCGAAATAATCAGAAAATAACTTTTAATAAGCAGTATTTAAATTCGTATGCGAAGATTGAGAAAGATAATTAATTTCAAAGGGAATATTTCATTTGTTATTATTAGAAATCCAAAGGGGAGGTTACATAGGTTATTGTAAATTGGAAGGTTGCGTAGCAAAAGAGATATAGAGGAGACGGTTATTGCGTAATAACAAAAGAGGTATAGAGGAGACGGGAAGGTTTCAATTTAAGTGAAACAAACCTAACCAAGCACCATTTTAGGGAGTACAAGCTAACAAGATACTCAAAATGTCCATCTCAAGGGTCACCATATTTTTTCACGACTGAAACGTCCATCAGCAAGCCACACACAATGTATATATCAAGTGCAATGTAACGTCGTGTGGCTAGGGCCTCACGTCGGGTAGGCCGGTCGCCTGGTGGAAGTCTTTTGAGTTGGCGCCGATTCGGCGTCTTGCGTGTCGAAGGGGATGACATGATGAAGATTAGGACAACACAACACCCAGTCCCTGAACGGAGAAAATCTCCGACCCAGCCGGGAATCGAACCCGGGTCCCTTGGCATGACAGTCCGTTGCGCTGACCACCTTTCTATTGTTCTCATTTTTTCGATGTTGTTCGTTGCATTTGTTCGGTGCGGATGTCCCATGACACCCGTTCAAGTTCAGTGATGAGCCGTTGACTCAGTTTTTTATTAAAGAGGGCAGCTAGCTCTGTGACCGAACACGCTGATCTACTGTGCCGGCGAGTGTTGCAATGCCACCTACACACCAAAAATATTTGTCAACATACGTAAAGGTGTTGGCATTTGGATATGAGGCTATGTTATTAGTGGTAGAAACCATAAACGGTGACCCTCTTACAATTACAAGTAGTTCAATAGTGCATTACCTCACCAAGCACCAATTTGAGGGGGAAGAAGAGAATGCTTCATGTTCTACAACATAAAAATGTAACTGATGATATTGACAGGCTAGTATTGCTTTTTATTCCAATTTGAACTACATCTACTTGGGTTTATGTACAGAGGCTGCGCTATTTATCTATCGCCGCTGTGGTGCTAAGTTTCTATAAAACATGTACTGACTGTATTTCCATAATCAACCACTAAATATGCCAAACTCTAACCGTAATGCGCCACAGTATGAGATATGAAACACACAAAATAGCCAAAGGCGAACGAACTGACCAAGCTCCATTTTACGCATTTAGATGAGAAATGTAACGAAATGCCACATACTTCACCATGTTACTGCGGAGCTTTAACAAATTGTCCCCATACTTCGACTTGTCATGGCAGAATAGTAATAAATTATGGCTACTGATGACTTCTTTCACCTGTCGCAACCTGAGACGTCTTCAAAACAGTTGAGAAGTGATATAATGGTTATTAATGTTTGCAATAAATCTTTTTACAGACGTGGTTTCTGAATTTGAAGAACAAGGTATTTACTTGTTGTGAACTGTATGATAATTCCATGACAATGGACATGATTCTACACTATGAAATGAATACTACCCTGGTTATCCACTTTTGCAGAAATATTTCGCTCCCAATGGGACTTAAGATTTTGCATGTGGCTCAACTTCAAGTGTCTGTCAGCTGCCTCTCTCGACTTTTCACAGATGAGCACACGTGGAGTGCGAAGCAACAGGTATGTTGCTCTTCCGAACGGTTAAACCGTGTGGGGTAGCCGCTTGGTTCGGGCTACCCCCGTGGGAGGTTGGAGTCCTCCTTCGGGAATTTGTGTGTGTTGTCCTTAGCGTAAGCCAGTTTAAGATTACGAAGTGTGTAAGCCTAGGGACCGATGACCTTACCAGTTTGGCCTCATAGGAACTTACCACCACAAAACGGTTAAGGAAGCACGGTGGTTTGCTGCGTCACAGCGCTGCACAGGGTATAGTTGTCAGTAAAGGCAGCCCATCAATACCTGTGAAAACCGGAACTTGGAAGCCAAAAAGCAGGTGAGACCACCTGGCCATACAAGCGACTGCGTCATAAGGCGAGACACCGTCGATCACCTTCGTCAGTTTTCGCCAAACAACATGAGGTTCATTCGTCCTCCTCTTGTACAGTGCCGAATGAAATTAAAAAATAGATCGCCTACTATGTGCCATGGTGAGTGATATACTGTCAGAATTTAAAAACAGAGTAATTTTATTCTCAAATTCATTGGCAGTATTTTACAGTAGGAGCACATGATAGCAGTGCCACTAAGAATGGCCTTTGACAATAGGCAGGTATAAAATGGTGCTCAGTCCACGGAGAGCTGCCGGAAGGAACCCTCCACGCCGAACAGGTCGGTGTGCGTCTTTGGTTTTCCGGGCCTCTTCGACTCGTCCACACCGTACTTCTCGTCCTCCTTGAAGAACGCCGCATTCCTCTCAATGCGCTCTTTCCACGCATCTGCGAACAGAGTGACAACGTAAACCAGATCTCTTGTGAACAATAGAGGTTAAGGGAATCAGGAATGTCTGGTGTGACAAATCTTTGCATACAAAAGGCAATATCCTGACTGACTGACCCACCATCGCCAAGCAAAGACCGCTAAGGATACAAACTTAAAATTCGAAGAATGTGGATGTTATACTGTAGGCGTCGTTTAAAATAATTTTTCGAAAAAAAGGGTTTCTATTTTTTTATTTGAAATGCCGATATAAAGGCAGTTTTGAAGGTAGACCTATGAGAACTAGTTTTTGATTCCTCAGTCAGAAAATAAAAGATACCTGTTTCAGTATTTTTGGAAATTCAACCGCTAATGGAGTAAAATAGTGGATGAAAGTTTTTTTTGAAACTAAATAACTTGTAAAGAACTGCTAAAGGATTTTTAAGGCTACATCAGGTATTTTAACTTCTCGGTTAGAAATTTAAAATAAGTACGTGTTTCACTGTATCTTCAAATTCAACCCCTAAGAGAGTGCAAAAGGGAATGAAAATTTTTAAGAAAATATTTTGTTACGTCCAAAAAATGTTATAGCTGCATTTTATGAGTATCGCTATTTCGCTTTTCGGTTAAATATAAACTTGCTGTGGAAGTATCTCCACATGAACGCAAAAGGCATGATTAAAAAAAAACTCCAGATACCAGAATCGCTTTTTGGTCAAAAGTACATTCGGAAAAGCCCACACTTCTATGGCCTTCATTGGCGCGAAAAGCTTAGACGCTTTTGCAGTTTGTGAGCAACATAAAAATTTGATTAAATAAAAATAGAAACAAAAATATCTCTGCAGGTCGTTTAGTCTACTGGAGTGAAGCAGGGGGCACTAAGCTAGTCTTCAGATATTTTGCAACCTACTGTTCGTACAGTATTCTGTAGTGGTAGTGTTGTGTGGCATGCTGTGGATTGCTGGTTTCTTATCTATCATTTCTGAGAAGTTCTTGAAATATTTTATGTTTGTAATGTTTATATATCTGCAAGATTCAATGATTGTATAAGTACTAGCATGCTGGAATGTTCGATGTTTGTTTAAAGCAGCTGCACTTCCCGTCCAGGATGTAATTTCTGTCCTGGCGGTACGTTGGTCTCAGTAATAAACTTGCTTCCAGTGTCATACTTCATTCACGACCCTGCCTTCGGATTTGGATTTGACTGAAGCTTCACGCTGTGGTTTCTGCACTCATATTATTGGAACACTTGAGCGTAATTAAATCCTTTTCTCTTTTTCCGAACTTACACACTACTTAAACTAACTTATGCTAAGAACAACACACGCACCCATGTCCGAGGGAGGACTCGAACCTCCGGCGGGAGGGGCCGCGCAGTCTGTGACGTGAAGCCTCAAGCCGCGCGGCCACTCCGCGCAGCCCAGGTCTATTCCTTTTCTTAATATATGTGTATAAAGGTGCAATTTACCCACCTTAATATATATATGTAGTCTTATACAGTTCTTTTCACCTAGAAATCTAAGGTAGATCGGATTGTAACGAACGTAAACTGTTGAAAAGTGTCCAGACACCTGTTAGTAGACATTGATGCGGACTGTGTCCACCCGAAGCCTTTACGACGGACTGAACGCTGCTGGTGCAATTTTGAGTGACATGTCTGAATGTATATGAAGGAATGGCGCTGACGTTCTTCCTCAAGACCGTAAACCAAAAGAGCTACTGGTATTGGACACTGTGGACTGGAGCGCAACCTCATCCGAAAAGGGTTCAAAAGGGGTGAGGTCGGGGCTCAGGGCACGCCATTCCATTTCAGGAATGTTTTTCTCCACATATACTGGTTTATGACAGGACGCATCTCACACTGATACAGTCATCGTCTCTGCACTGTTCTTCAAGTTTACACAATACCCAATACAGAAAACATGTACCTATCCTTCTACATTTAGTATTTTGTTAAGTCAATAAGGGTACATGCTGCAACCACGGGAGACATCCCTATACTGTGGCAGCAACTCCTCTTTCTGTAGTGTATTATATTCTGTATAATGCTATAACTTCTAGTGACATTTACGTACATTGTGATAATAACTGAAGCTCCAGTTCCAAACCGCTGTAAAAATGGAGCTCTGTTCGGACTGACAACAAATCTGAACGGAATGTTATCGAAGAAAGGTGAAACGTAATGGGATGGACGACTATGGTGTGAGTAGCGCATTAAAGCAACACATTAAACCAACAATACTGTGTCATGTGCATAACCACTTATGTTTGGCATTCACAGTTGTGGCACTATTAGTTAACTAGGTCATACAAAACGGCAAGGCTGTACCACATCGGATGGGAAAAATTGGTTTTTCATTGTTCTGAGATAAAAAAAAAACACATAAAAACTGACGTGAAAGTAGTGCAAGACATGTTCAATGTGCTGTCCAACGTTTTCTGCCACAAGTTGAAATCAAGAAACAGGATTTCCACAACAGATCTAAGTGTCTCCGGGGTCATGTTCACAATACGTTGCCCAATGCGCGCCTTCAGTTCAGCTGCGTTTGTAATCGGAGCACTAAACACAGCGTATTTCGGATAACGCCACAGTCAGAAGTCACACGGATTAAGATCAGGTGACCTGAACTGACAGCCTGTGGGGAAATCGCGGCCGTTGATTCTAGCACTTTCAAAATGCCCCTGCAGCAGCTGGTTCACTGGCTGTGTAATATGGGGAGGAGTGCCATATTGCATAAAAATGATCCTACCCACACACATGCTACTGAAATGACGTTGGTGCGCAAAAGACTCTCATAGCATTTACCAGTGACGGTAACAGGGTTCACAGGACACATCTCCTGGAAAAATAAGGTCCTGCAATAAAAGATGCCGTTGACCCGCACCACGGAGGTATGTTCGTAGAATGAAGAGATACCACTTGATGTGCGAGCGGATTTTCCGTTCCTCATATTCTGCCATATTCTGTGTATTGGTGTGTCCTAGGAGATATAAATGGCCTTCGTCTATTCAAATAATGTTTCATGGCTAGATGTTGTCCGTTTCCGTGTGAACAAAAAATTCTGGAGAAAACGTTCATCTTACTGGAACGTCAGCAAGAATCAACTCCTGAACGGGTAATGTTGTATGGATAGCATTACAGGGTGTTTCTTAGAATTTTATGCACTGTGCCCACAGGAATGTCTAGAGTTTGGGCAATTTCCCGTGCAATGAATAATTTCTGTATACCACCGCTCGAGCCCTCCTGTAATGCTGTCGCCACATCTACTGATATCGGACCAACTGTCTTCCTTCTTCCACCACTTTGTACTTCAAAATAAACCTCCTTTTCGAAATAGTTAATAATTTTCTCCAGATCCTTGGCAGACAGAGGACCAACGCCTTTTTACAAACCCTCGAGTCTCCGGAACTTCTGAAGAGCTACAGGCGCGCGGTCGCCGTTCTTGTTACAGAGCTCTAGCATGAGCGCGCGATCCTGAGGCAGCCGTGCTGAGCACCTCAACACAAACTGAGGAACAGGCGCGCACCCTGCATCTTTTATTTCGCATATTCTGCTGCTTACAGCGTCATCTAGTCGTGAAATATTCGTTACTTTTTCCCATAAGTTTTCCCCCTTCTTCGATAATAATGGTATTTTATTGAAATTTGCCGACATTCCGAGCAGTAGTTCTCTTTTTTTACAGAGTTTTGGAAGTGCAACTTTAATTACACTCCTGGAAATTGAAATAAGAACACCGTGAATTCATTGTCCCAGGAAGGGGAAACTTTATTGACACATTCCTAGGGTCAGATACATCACATGATCACACTGACAGAACCACAGGCACATAGACACAGGCAACAGAGCATGCACAATGTCGGCACTAGTACAGTGGATATCCACCTTTCGCAGCAATGCAGGCTGCTATTCTCCCATGGAGACGATCGTAGAGATGCTGGATGTAGTCCTGTGGAACGGCTTGCCATGCCATTTCCACCTGGCGCCTCAGTTGGACCAGCGTTCGTGCTGGACGTGCAGACCGCGTGAGACGACGCTTCATCCAGTCCCAAACATGCTCAATGGGGGACAGATCCGGAGATCTTGCTGGCCAGGGTAGTTGACTTACACCTTCTAGAGCACGTTGGGTGGCACGGGATACATGCGGACGTGCATTGTCCTGTTGGAACAGCAAGTTCCCTTGCCGGTCTAGGAATGGTAGAACGATGGGTTCGATGACGGTTTGGATGTACCGTGCACTATTCAGTATCCCCTCGACGATCACCAGTGGTGTACGGCCAGTGTCGGAGATCGCTCCCCACACCATGATGCCGGGTGTTGGCCCTGTGTGCCTCGGTCGTATGCAGTCCTGATTGTGGCGCTCACCTGAACGGCGCCAAACACGCATACGACCATCATTGGCACCAAGGCAGAAGCGACTCTCATCGCTGAAGACGACACGTCTCCATTCGTCCCTCCATTCACGCCTGTCGCGACACCACTGGAGGCGGGCTGCACGATGTTGGGGCGTGAGCGGAAGACGGCCTAACGGTGTGCGGGACCGTAGCCCAGCTTCATGGAGACGGTTGCGAATGGTCCTCGCCGATACCCCAGGAGCAACAGTGTCCCTAATTTGCTGGGATGTGGCGGTGCGGTCCCCTACGGCACTGCGTAGGATCCTACGGTCTTGGCGTGCATCCGTGCGTCGCTGCGGTCCGGTCCCAGGTCGACGGGCACGTGCACCTTCCGCCGACCACTGGCGACAAATCGATGTACTGTGGAGACCTCACGCCCCACGTGTTGAGCAATTCGGCGGTACGTCCACCCGGCCTCCCGCATGCCCACTATACGCCCTCGCTCAAAGTCCGTCAACTGCACATACGGTTCACGTCCACGCTGTCGCGGCATGCTACCAGTGTTAAAGACTGCGATGGAGCTCCGTATGCCACGGCAAACTGGCTGACACTGACGGCGGCGGTGCACAAATGCTGCGCAGCTAGCGCCATTCGACGGCCAACACCGCGGTTCCTGGTGTGTCCGCTGTGCCGTGCGTGTGATCATTGGTTGTACAGCCCTCTCGCAGTGTCCGGAGCAAGTATGGTGGGTCTGACACACCGGTGTCAATGTGTTCTTTTTTCCATTTCCAGGAGTGTATAATCATTCTGTAATTCAGTTTAACTTTTCCATCAGTAAGTAAAGACTACATGGATGATACGCCTGAAAGACAATAAATATTATATAAAAATATTTAAATATTGTCACTTGCATTATCCTTTCTATTTCTGAGTTTCAGCTGTTTCAAACTGGAAGTTCTGAGGCGCAAACTGGAAACCAGCCCGACATTTAGCCTAGAAGAGAATTGGAGACAGCGCAGTAGGGACAATAGGTACCCACACACTATCTCACGTATGAAACCAACGGTCATTGACACGCAATACGGCTCACAATCAGTCTAGCGGTCTACGACCTAAGCTCTATTCTACGTAATTGGCCAATATGAGGAAAAGGAATTCTCCGTTCCTTAACTGTAGGTAATAAAGGAGAATAGCCCACCACATGCAACTTGACTGCTATCAGGTCTGACTTGGGTGTCAGAGAAAAATACACAGGCAATATCAGCTGTTAAAAATTTTAGAATACACTGAAATTCAGTAGCATCGACTGCACTGCTCGGTTCTTGTTGTGTACATGAAGGTTAATTTCAATGCGATGAAACATCTGCATTTTCAACGCTTTATTTCATTATATCCTGCACATCGCCTTCGGAAACAGTTTTAGTTATCGTCTTATGTTACGTTATTTTGTGCCAGTTCTTTTTCATCGACAGCTCATCTTTCATAAGATAATTAGAATAATTGTTTATTTCCGCTTTTCATTTCAGGATTGATGTTCAGTCTTCCTCATATTTAACGTACAGAGATACAAGAGTACAGGCTGATGTGAATAACTTGGAAACATCAAGCTTTGTGGACAAAACACAACGAAGAAAATTTATGTTAGAGCTATAAAACTGTATGACCTACAAACTGAAATCCAAGTTAACCCCTGATATCAGCGCTTGTTTTATTTGTGTTCGTGTTATAGTTGTTACGTTTGCTGCCATAGTCCTTTAACCAAATGCACAGCACCAAAGTAGGTCTTTTATCTTTGTGTCTACGCTACAGTTTTATGGGTGTGTTCATAATTCTAATGCTCAAATAACGTTTAGGCGCATTCCAACTTCTCACACTAGGAAACACATTTTCCGCAGCTAATTCTAAGTGCACGTCGGAGCGAAGAGAAACGATCTGACAGGTTTAGTATCTGACTGGGCTCGTCAGAGGACGCTGCCACATCTTCAACAATCCTCCTATATATTGTGTAATATTTCTTGCTTAGTCCGCCATCATATCAGGCTCCAGGAAGCTGTTCCCAGAGCAGTGGAGATGCAAGAAGTATATAGATGACGAAATGTGGTGTGAGGTACCTGTGACAGATGTTAGATTCGGTACCATTCCCGTGAGAAAGACCGCCTGCATAATGCTACTGCTCTGTGATTGGCTGCTGTGTTCGGAGCAAGGGCGCCAAAACGTTAAAGTATAGTTATTATTAGTTAAACTACTCATTAGAATGACTTCACTTTTTAATATAAATATTTCTCAACAGCTGAGTATCAATCAGTCATTTTAGAATTATTAAAAACAATTTAAATCAAAAACAAAAGACTGACGAAATTGCAGACGAAGCACTTCGGAAGCGTTCGGGTCACGCCTTTTCTGGTATGGCGTACGAAGTGTTTCGGGCTGTTCGTACTCGGGATTAGGCAGTCGGGAAGAACAGACATGTATGTCGTAGTAAGTGCTTCCAATTTTTAATTAAGTTCCTGTTCATCACTCTGGATTAGGCAGTCGAGATGTACAGTCATGTTGTCTGTGGCAGGATGTGTTTGCCAGTATTCAGTATTAAAAGATTCACTCCGATAATCATGAGGCACACACACGTGCCACAAATAGTGTAAAGATACATTTTCGTAAACATTGTGTTTGATCATGTACTTTGCTGTATCAGAAGGTGTTGTGTTAAGATCATGTAGTCTTCTCGTATGGCTATATTAAAATACGCGAGTGGCATCCCAAAGAAGTGATACATTATTTCAGAACAGAACCTCGCTAAAAGTCAGTTTCTGCCTCAAGATACAGAACCTACGACCTGCGTGCTGTTTTCTGCTCTGGGGACATCAGCTTGAAGACAGCAGGTTAGTGAACTATAACGGAACCTTCGTATTCCACACAGTGCAGTGGAAACAACTAGGCGCCTCACGTGTACTGCATGCACAGAACAAATGTGCTCAGTGACACGTCACCTGCAGTAATGCAGTGGAGGTAAAGGAAGATGATCGTTATTAACACCAACAGTCTATTCATTCGTCCTTTCTTGCCGTAATTGTTTTACTATGTATGTGTCAGTAGGAAACAGGGCAGTTGGAAGGGAGAAACCATTAAATGTGCTGCTGAGAAAGAACAACTTGCAAGAATGAGAAACCATTAGCTTCAAGGAGGTTGCGAGCCACTTTCTGCTACACTGACACCTCTAAATGAAAATAACATGCGTGTTCGGTTGCAAATAAAATTCCATAGTTTTGTGTAAACTCTATTACTTCGTTACTATTCCAGGTAATTATAGGCAACACCACTAGTGAGCGGAAGACCCTCAACAGTAGCCTATCTCAAGATACAATCCTAGCTCTGTTACTATTTACCTTGTATACTGCAAATATGCCAGCCGGTCAGTGCAGAAAGTTTGATTCATTTCAGGAATAACTAATATGAGTGTTGTATGATGACTGGTTCTTGTTCAGTGACTTTTTAAAATCATCTACGGTTAATAGTTGTAGTTAGGGAAGGCACTTCAGGTAAGGGAGCAAAGGCTGAGCTACATGTTATGCAGACTTGCAGTAAACTCCACTGTGTGACTACAACGCCTGTAACTGGGATAAAATTAATTCAATCGAATCATTAGTAATGTTCGTCTGTTACCGCTCTTTAGCCAGATATCAAGGAAACGTATTTTGTTCCATTTACACTGCAATAGGACAAGAACTAGTGATAAATATATGTTCAAGGGAGATTTCTGTTACGTTGCACATACTTAGAATCAATGTATGTTTAATATCATTTTGCACTTCATCAATCAAGTTCCGTAGGTTAATTAAAATATATAACTTTTTGAATTCCAATTCGTAATTTGCAATAGGTATCATTCATATGATTTCCAAAGTAGAATTCCGTTTCGTCGTCTTTCAATAATTCATTTAATTTCATGTTGCTGGAAATTTGATGTTCAATTGTTGTGCGCTGATAACTTGTTACTTTAAAACAACGGGTCTGTTTACGGAGTGGCGACCGCTGTAATGAAATTTGACTCAAAACAATGCAGAGGAAGACCTTCAGAAAACTCCCGTTTTTATGAACTATTCTCTATCCTCGTGTATGTAATGGCAATAAAACAGCCTTATCCATTTCAATGCTGCGGTTGGTAGGACACGTTCTGAGGCATCAAGGGATCACCAATTTAGTATTGGACGGCAGCGTGGAGGGTAAAAATCGTAGAGGGAGACCAAGAGATGAATACACTAAGCAGATTCAGAAGGATGTAGATTGCAGTAGGTACTGGGAGATGAAGAAGCTTGCACAGGGTAGAGTGGCATGGAGAGCTGCATCAAACCAGTCTCAGGACTGAAGACCACAACAACAACAACATCCATTTCAATAGAAGAAACGTAACAGAGAGTTGTCTAATGGAAATAGAAACCTTTGACGCCGCATAGGTACATTAGCTACTGTGGCAAGTAGGTAGGTAAGTTGCAAACTCATTGGAGGAAGGAGGAAGGGCGCTTATTACTGTCCACGTCAGCCCAGATGGATTCAGTAGCACAGGGATCAGGTGCCCTCACGACCCAAGGTGCAGCCTGGCCGTCGAACTATTCATGGATGGTATTCCGTCATGCTCAATATCCAGGCCTATAAAAAACACTTCGTCGGCTTTTGTGCCATTCATTCTACGTATAATGCCCAGAAACTTTTCATTTGAACTCCATTCTCTGTGAATTAGAAAACTCCATAGTAGTCACCAGGAATCTAACATAGGATCTCTGCTTTGGTGGGTATTAATGCTACACTCATAGCACGGAGGCAACCTGTAGCAGTTATCTGTAGACAAACGAACTAGTAGTATGGAAACCGTCTGTAAATTCCCATACAGTTAACCTCAGGATCTGAGACTGACTAGATGTGTGCCTTTACGGCATGGAAGACTAATCACTTTATTTGGTTACACGAGTACTTGCGCCCTTCCCCTCACGTGTGTAATTTATAGAGGGACCACCGCTATTTGGAGCAAATGAAAATCCTGGGCGGATATTGCTATTGTACAGAGAGTATCTCAAGAAGCTTTCGAGTAAGGCGCAACGTCGTAAATTTAAGCTCTAGTATACTTCACTTTTTTTTACGTCGGTAGATACGGTAATAAAAAGATACATAAGAAAATTACTTTTTTATTCACTTTGAGAATGACGTGAGAGTCGCTAACTGGCACTGGTTTGCACTTACTTTCCAATTTTTCTATAGGCCCAGCTTCTCCTCCGTACTCTTCTGGTAAGATTTTCTTGGGGACGTGCTTATAAAGAGACTCCAGATTGGAATGTATGAAGATCTGAAAAAAAAACACGACAAGCATAAATACAAGAACGAAATCCTTTTTTGAAAGCATTACAACGTATTCTAAGGCGTAACACACAATTCAGACACATTCTGGTAACAGTACTTTTTATTCTGTTCTCTGCACAAGTTAACTTCTTTCTACGTAACTTGTTGTTGAATTCTTAAGTCCGAAAACTGACTTAAAACAGTTCTCAGTGAAAACATATCCTGTTCAACCCACAGCCATTTGTGACTGCTTGCTGTACCCAAAGCCTTAATCTGACTCTACAGCAGTTGCCGCCCCCCCCCCCTTCTCCATTACCAATTAGACTATTACTCGACGCTTCATGACATGTGTTATCGAACGATCCATTCTTCTAATCACGCAAGTGACATAATCCTTTTTTCTCCCTAATTTGATATAATGCGTATTCATCAGCTATCCAATTTACCTCTTTAATCTTCGGCATCCAGCGCCAAATTTCAAAAGCTTCTGTTCTGTTCATGTCTATTCTGTTTCTCGTCAACGTTTCACTTCCATTCTAGGTTGACTCGATAAATATTTTCAGAGAACATATATACTACATGTAAAATGTTTCTCTTTTTAAAAGAGTACTTTTCTTGCTGTTACCGGTTTGGAAGTAATGTCTTCCTTTCTATTTCAGCCATCAGCAGTTCGCTTTCATTTACTACTGTTAGTGCCTAATTTCCTAAGAAAAATTGCATTACCTTCTTTAATTCGACTACATTCCACTAATCTTGCTTTAAATTTGTTGAATTTCATCTTCTAAAGTACTAGCAAATCCAACAAAGCTGTGCAAATGTTAAATATGTACGGGAATTGGATATACATCTTAATCTGAGATATCCTTGGGACTTGTGTCCGGACGCAAGTTTAGTTTCTCATTGTGACTTCGCTCTCTTTGAAGGAATGGAAATGCCGCTCGGGATTAGCCGAGCGATCTTGGCGCTGCAGTCATGGACTGTGCGGCTGGTCCTGGCGGAGGTTCGAGTCCTCCCTCGGGCGTGGGTGTGTGTGTTTGTCCTTAGGATAATTTAGGTTAAATAGTGAGTAAGCTTATGGACTGATGACCTTAGCAGTTAAGTCCCATAAGATTTCACAAAAAATGGTTCAAATGGCTCTGAGCACTATGGGACTTAACATCTGTGGTCATCAGTCCCCTAGAAATTAGAACTACTTAAACCTAACTAACCTAAGGACATCACACACATCCATGCCCGAGACAGGATTCGAACCTGCGACCGTAGCAGTCTCGCGGTTCCGGACTGAGCGCCTAGTACCGCTAGACCACCGCGGCCGGCAAGATTTTCACACACATTTGAACTTCCCCGTCATGACACCATGCAAAGTTCATCCTTTTGTGCTATATTATTATCTAGCTTAGCGCCCGCTGTTTCGCTCGCGTGGGCTGTATGATCTGCATGCATCGTTTTCTTTAATCGAATTTTTATGTTGTTCACAAATTGCAACACTTTCTAAACTTTTCAATGTAACTAAGGGCATAGAAGCATTTTTTTAAAGAAAGGAATGGAACTCCAAATAAATCGTATACAACATGATTAATAAAGACTCCATTGTTAGTCTGTTTGGTTTTTATTGTTTTTAAGCTTTTTTTAAAAAAAATTTTTGTGTATAATGTAATTACAAAACTTCGGAATATGCAACATTTTTCGGTTTTTGAATATTGTGTGGTAAGAGTATGAATTGGTTTTCTAAACTACTAGTTCCTAAACGGGCAACATAAAAATGACCAGGTGACCAATTTGTCATTATTTAAATACCCTGTTACCATAGTTAAAACTGACTTTAAGGAAGAAAACAAAACAGCTCATTTTCACAGAATATCTACAGTGTTATGTACACTGCTGTTGTCGATTGCTCTTTAAAAAATACATAGCCCACGTTTTAACAGTATAGAGTTGAGTTTTAGTTTTTAGAATGCTGTGTAGTAACAGTTACTGAAAGGATACACATAACCGACAGTGGTAAAATACTCTGATCGTGAATCAGTTCCAACGCATCTGAATGTCCTATCTTGAGTCTCCTTTACTGTTGCTACAAACGAAACCTGGATTAGCTTAAACTAAATGCATAAATCGGTTGGGAGCATTGGTATACAAGGAATGAGAGACAGCCCTCCAACTGCTGGGTCTGTGAGGATTGTACCTTCAGTGACACAATTTTCTGTACTTTTAGATCTCTGAACAGGTAGCATTACAAATTTTTGGAAAATTTATATTGGATAATAATATACAAACCACAAATATTACTTTCCCATTGTACACGTTTTTGGATGAACCTATCTGAAAGAAACAATATAAGTCATTGTTGTGTATAAAACTTTAATACCCATGTAAGAAAACTTTTGGCTAATGGTTTAAATACCCAACTATTATTATTATTACTCGACGTCCCCCCACCTGCATGGACCATAGACCTTGCGGTTGGTGGGGAGGCTTATGTGCCTCACTGATACAGATAGCCATACCGTAGGTGCAATCACAACGGAGGGGTATCTGTTGAGAGGCCAGACAAGCGAGTGGTTCCTCAAGATGAGCAGCAGCCTTTTCAGTAGTTTCAGGGGCAACAGTCTGGATGAATGACTGATCTGGCCTTGTAACATTAACCAAAACGGCCTTGCTGTGCTGGTACTGCGAACAGCTGAAAGCAAGGGGAAACTACAGCTATAATTTTTCCCGAGGGCATGTAGCTTCACTGTATGGTTAAAAGATGATTCCGTCCTCTTGGATAAAATATTCCGGAGGTAAAATAGTCCCTCATTCGGATCTCCGGGCGTGGACCCCTCAGGAGGGCGTTGTTATCAGGAGAAGCAAAACTGGCGTTCTATGGAGCGGAGTGTGGAATGTCAGATCCCGTAATCGGGCAGGTAGGTTAGAAAATTTAAAAAGGGAAATGGATAGGTTAAAGGTAGATATAGTGGGAATTAGTAAGGTTCGGTGGCAAGAGGAACAAGACTGTGAATACAGAGCTATAAAACAAAAATTAATAGGGATAATGCAGCAATAGGTTTAATAATGAATTAAAAAGTAAGAGCGCCGGTCAGCTACTACGAACAGCATAGTGAACGCATTACTGTAGCCAAGATTGACACGAACCACACCTACCACAGTAATAGAAGTTTATATGCCAACTAGCTCCGCAGATGACGAAGAGATTGAAGAAATGTATGGTGCGATAAAAGAAATTAATCAGACAGTGAAGGGAAACGGAAATTTAATAGTCATGGCGGACTGGATTTCGATAGTAGGAAAAGGAAGAGAAGGAAAAGTAGTAGGTGAATAGGGACTGGGGATAAGGAATGAAAGAAGCAGCTGTCTGGTAGAATTTTGCGCAGAGCATAACTTAATCATAGCTAACACCCGGTTGAATCATGAAAGAAGGTTGTATTCGTGAAAGAGGCCCGGAGACACTGGAAAGATTCAGATAGATAACATAATTGTAAGACAGTGATTTAGGAAACAGGTTTTAAACTGTAACACATTTCCAGGAGCAAGATGTGCACTAACCATACCCTATTGGTTATGAACTGTAGGTTAAAACTGAAAAACATGCAAACAGGTGGGAATTTAAGGAGATAGAACCTGGATAAACTGAAAGAACCAAAGATTCTAGAGAGTTTCAGGGAGAGCATTCGGGAATCATTGACAAGAACGGCGTAAAGAAATACCGTAGGAGAAGAATGGGTAGCTTTGAGAGACGAAATAGTGAAGGCAGCAGAGGATCAAGTAGGTAAAAACACGAGGGCTAGTAGAAATCATTGGGTAACACAAGAGATATTGAATTCATTGATTAAAGAAAAAAATATAGAAATGCAGTAAATGAAGCAGGCAAAAACGAAAATGAGATCGACAGGAAGTGCATATTGGCTAAGCAGGAACGGCTATAGGATAAATGTAAGGATGTAGAGCCATATATCACTAGGGGTAAGATAGATATTGCCTACAGGAAAATTAAAGAGACCTTTGGAGAAAAGAGAACCACTTGTATAACTATCAAGAGCTCAGATGGAAAACCAGTTCTGAGCAATGAAGGGAAAGCAGAAAGTTGGATGTAGTATATAGAGGGTCTATACAAGGGTAATGTACTTGAAGGCAATATTATGATAATGGAATAGGACGTAAGTGAAGATGAAATTGTAAATATGATACTAAAGAGTTTGACAGACCACTGAAAGACGTAAGTCGAAACAAGGCCCTTGGATTAGACAACATTCCATTAGAGCTAGTGATAGCCTAGGGAGAGCCAGTTCTGACAAACCTCTACCATGTAGTGAGCATGAGAAAGGTGAAATATCCCCATACTTCAAGAAGAATCTAATAATTCCGATCCTGAAGGAAGCAGGTGCTGACAGATGTGAAAGTTACCGAACAATCAGTTCAATAAGTCACGGCTGCAAAATACTAACGAAAATTCTTTACAGACGAATTAAAAAACTGGTAGAAGCCAAAGTGGGGGAAGATCAATTCGGATTCCGTAGAAATGTTGGAAAATATGAGGCAATACTGACCCTCCGACTTATTTCAGAAGATAGGTTAAGGAAATGCAAACCCACGTTTGTAGCATTTGTGGACTTAGAGAAAGCTTTTGACAATGTTGACAGGAATATTCTTTTCAAATTCTGAAGGTGGCAGCGGTCAAATACAGGGAACGAATGGCTATTTACAATTTGTACAGAAATCAGATGGCAATTATAAGAGTCGAGGCGCATGGAAGGGAAGCAGTGGTTTGGAAGGGAGTGAGACAGTGTTGTAGCCTATCCCCGATGTTATTCTATCTGTATACTGAGCAAGCAGTAATGGAAAAAAAAGAAAAAAATTGGAGTAGGAATTAAAATGCATAAAGGAAAAATAAAAACTTTGTCGTTTACCGATGTCATTGCAATTCTGTCCTAGACAGCAAAGGACCTGAAAGAGCAGTTGAACGGAATGGACAGTGTGTTGAAAGGAGAATATAAGATGAACATCAACAAAAGCAAAACGAGGGCAGTGGAATGTAGTCAAATTAAATCAGTTGATGCAGAGGGAATGAGATTAGGAAATGGGACACTTGAAATAGTAGATGAATTTTGCTATTTGGGGAGCAAAATCACTGATGATGGTCGAAGTAGAGAGGATATAAAATGTAGACTGGCAATATCACGAAATGCGTTTCTGAAGAAGAGAAATTTGTTAACATCGAGTATAGATTTGAGTGTCAGGAAGTCTTTTCTAAAAGTATTTGTATGGAGTGGAGCCATTTATAGATGTGAAACATGGACGATAAATAATTTAGACATGAAGAGAAAAGAAGCTTTTGAAATGTGGTGCTACAGATGAATGCTGAAGATTAGATGGGTAGACTACATAACTAATGAGGAGGTACTGAATGGAATTGGGGAGCAGAGCAATTTGTGGCACAGCTTGACTAGAAGAAGGGATCGGTTGGTAGGACATGTTCTGAGGCATCAAGGAATCCCCAATTCAGTAGTGGAAGGCAGCGTGGAGGATAAAAGTTGTAGAGACATACCAAGAGATGAATACACTAAACACATTTAGAAGGATGTAGGATGCAGTAGTTACTTGGAGATGAAGAAGCTTGCACAGGATAGAGTAGCATGGAGAGCTGCATCAAACCAGTCTCTGGACTGAAGACCACAACAACAACAACAACAACAACAACAATATTATTGAATCCAACTGTAAGAAAGAATATGCACATTTCCACAGCACAGCACGGCCTTTTCTATCTCACCATCAGTTTTAACGTTGTTATGTAAAAAAATATTAATCTACGTCCGTTCCAATGTTTATTAGAGTGTCATGAAAAAATCTGAAGTAAATCTGTTAAGAACGTTTAGAGTCTTTTGGAAACAATGTTTCCCATTTGTATACAGACTGTCAGTATAAATTTTCGAGGCAGTAACAATACTATTCAGCTGGTCTTCGAAGACCTGTGCCACCTCTGACAGAATCACAATGTCATTGACAAACAACATAATTTCTTTTCTTTCGCCGTGAACTTTAGTTCCAACTCCAAAGTTCACACTGGTTTACTTTAGCAGTTGACCAGTGTACAGTCTGAATAACACGGGGACGCATTACAGCCCTGTATCACTCCCTCGTCAACTGTTGTCTCGCTTTCATGTACTACAATTCTTCTAACTACTGTCTGCTCTTCTGTTTAGTTTGTAGTTAACTTTTGTGCTATAATACATAACTTTGCTAAAGTGACGCGTTACAGGAAGCCTACATTACCAACTTACGATTACTGTGACAGTGTGGAGTACTTTTATTAGTAACAAATAAGAACTGTTGGGCCTGGTACCATCTTTAGAGTAAATTTTGTTAAGATAAGTTATTGTAACAATAATGTCACACGGTTAGCACAAGAAATAAGAGATAACTTATGATCTTACAAACATTTTGCTCCTATTACAATGTGTTGGAACCATGTAAAATTACCGAAAAAGAAAAGTATAAATTGTTGTTGTGTGGTTTTATTTTGGAGAACTGATGATTCATCAAGCAGTTCGACATACATGTCCCTACTACAGCAGTTAATGACCTAGTATGGTATTCACACAAAAGCTATACACAGTTTGGAATATGTATGTGTATTAAGAATACAGTAAAATTTTGCTATTTTACAAATTTAATTGGGAAGGTGAAGGAAAAATTATGTACTTGTGACTTACATCACTGAGTTAAAGACTGTAGTAATGCTTTGAATTTCATAATGTATCCAGTAGTGCCAAAGGTATTAAATACCTTAACAGCAACTGTTCTATTTGGACCTTCACCCAGACGTAGAGCATTTTTGTAGCAACTTTATGTTGGTCAAAAGACTTGAACCTATATCCTGTTAAAACAGCAAAGGCAGGTAAAGTGTTTTAACCATTTACAAGAATATTTTGCAAGTAGAGAGGAACCAAGATCGATACTTGCAGGTAATGGTACACAATTTGTAAGCTATAATTTTAAGGCATCCTTAGCATGGGAAGAATTATAGCATAGTACTACTTCCAAATACCATCCTTAGTCGAAGAGTTCGTTATGGGTAATGATGTTGTGAGGACTTCGTAGAAAGTATTGCTGATGTAAACATACTACATGGGCTTAAACAATTCCCGAGTTACAAGTGGTATTAGACGAGTTACCTCATTTGTGTATTGTTCTTTTACCAGTGGGAGTGGTGAACAGAAAATTTATTGGAGAAGCGTTCTTAAAGATATATCGATATCCACAAGGACAATATGCATAAATATTGGAAAAGTAAGTAAAGAAAAGTAATGAAATTAGAGTGAAAGAGCATAATAGTTACGCTGCAATGACAAATTTTGAGATGACTGACTAATGTTACACAAAGCTCACAATCATATTGCTTTGAAAAATGAATTAAAGAAAAGTTCTCAAATTAGGGTGAAGGAGCATAATAGTCATGCTGCAATGGTAAATTTTGAGGTGAATGATATCGTATCAGCCAAAGCTTATCATCATAGTTCTAATACAATGAAACAAGCCATCAAAGTTTTTTACAGACCTGGAGGTCCACATCAGGTGGCTGGCGTTCCCCATGCAACAGCAGTGTTCCTTGTAGATTCATTAAAGAGTAAGGAAAAGGGAATTTAAAGTATAGCTATGATGAAAAGGTTCATAGCATAAAGAGTCCTATGAGGATCCAGTTGCTCATTATATTACAACCTACGTCTATATAATGATCTCTTCATCTTTTACTGTTTTTCGATTAATTATGTTTTGTTCCACTATCCTATGTTCATTACTCACATAATGAAACATATACATTGATAATTTTATGTAGTTGATATGAATGTGTGATAAATCAATGGAAGGTATCATACAGATGTTAGTGATATTTTGTTGAGAAAGAGAGGAACAGAAAGGACGAGAACTACTAAATTATCACTGCATGACATGCTAATGTCCAGATTATACCACAAAAGAGATCTTGAAGGTCCATCATGACCAAGACTTGGTCACTATTGATGGAGTATAGAAGAATAATTGAAACATGGAGAAACAAAAAACAATCAAGAGGGTATGAATTTGTTATAAAGCAGGAGTTAGTGCCACATCAGTAAAGAGGAGAATAGACAGATGTGGAATGATGAACAGGATACTGCACCCATATGTATAAACTGTGTGATGAATAGGATATGCAGACCAAGAAAGGAGGACCTACACCTGAACTGAGGAGAACGGATATATAGGGACACTACTGTTGTGAAAACTTCATGATTGTTAGGAAGCAGACTTCTGAAGAAGGGTTACTGGTTCATTGGCATACTACGCCATTATAATTAAACAACCGAACTACTAAGCTCAGCAGATGATTTCAGATACAAGTTTAAAATTATACTATCTCTTTCTCTGTGTTCTTACTCTCATAAAATATAGCCTGTACTTTGTCCCTGTTTACGCTCAAGTTACTAGTTAAAACCCCATGAAAAATTAGGATGTTTAAATAGACAAACAGGCAGAAACGACGGTTTTACAGTTCCTATATTAGTGTGGACACCACGGTCGACACTGTTTGGAAGTTTTTATTTTTGTTTGTGCATGCAAACTGGCATGGATGGATGCAGCGTATCTTCAAGGAGGGACGACGATGAAAGTTTCACTACACGTCGCGGTGCTTACTAGCTTGGCAGTTATTCCGTGCTGAAGCGGCCCGGCTTGGAGGACAGCGCGTTATCGAGTAAAGAGCTCCGTGACAATGAAGACGACGTCACGGCAGAACAACATAGACTTTCGTTATCTGTCACATAAATATTACCATTCTGAGGTTGTATCTCGAGTTATCAATTTGACTTTTCACAATGACACTATTGTCGTGTTCCTTCTAAGGAGACGATGATGTACAGACTCATCTCATTTGAGAATAGGCGTACAGTTCACGTTTATTTTAAGAGTGTGGTATTGCTGTACTCTTGACCTCCAGCGAGTGATGCACAGTTTGGTAGCTTTTCAAGATTGGCGGTCATGAAGAAATAGTAAGGTGAGCAAAAACAAATTAATGGTCTGAAGTTATAGATAACGGGAAAACTAGTCATCAACAATCAACAGGCGCCCTTGTAACATGACCTGGAATAAGCGTTGCAGGAAATGAACTATATTAATGAAGAATGATAATATTAGTAACCAGAAAATGGAATTATTGAAGATTTATGATATTTTATCGATGATATATTGGAGTTTATCGTTTGTGTCATTGACAACTGAGTCAAAATCTGTAACTATGACGACGTGCACAAGCCATTATAAGCATTGGTGATAAAAACAATGGAGAATAAATTGTTTGACGATACATAGGAACTAAATAAATCGACAATATATGAGAACGTACGACGCAGAAGGATTTTAAGAAGTCTATAAATCAGAGAACCAGCCACCATGATTTCTAAGAACTTGAATTGTTTCGTCACTTCCACAATGACGCCCCAACAGCCGACAGTAATCACTATTGCTGGTCGCTAAAGTACAGCCATGTAGGACGGCCAAAGCAGCGACCTCCCGTCGTCGTCGCGACGTGGCAACACACACAAGCATTGGGTGGTGAGCTGTGTTCAAGCCAGTTTGAATTTATTTATTTTATTGCGACGGTAGTGTGTGTTGTGGTGTAATTAAAGTGTATCTGTGTCGAGAAGTATTTTTGTTAACATAGTTAACTACTCTCTATAATAGTGATCGAAGTAGTTTATTGTAAATTTGTTATCACTGCCAGTGAGAACCAGGAAGGTGGAGAACGTGTTGAAAGCTTCTGCTGATTTAGCTGTTAGATTAGACAGTATTAAAGCAAGTATGATGGCTCAAGGTGTTGAATTGGGAGCTAGACTGGATACTACTAACATAAACATAGGTGCGCAAGGTATTAAGCTAGATGCAATTAAGAATAAATTAAATGTGGCCATCAAAGCACAAGGTGTTAGATTTGAAAAAGGACTTGTTGAAACAAATGCTCAGACTATTGTTAAGTTAAATAATTAGTTACATAGTGCATGGACCGGCTTAAAATTAGAGTTAACAGTTGAATTATGATTCAGGAATCAGAAATCAGATGAAGATGCACAACTGACTGACGAAACGAAAAACTGAAAACAGTAATGAGATAGTCAAACGGCAATCCGCTATTACTACTTTAAAATAGGAGTTACATTCTCAGTTGTTTAAGCAGTGTGATTTGGTAAAAGGGACGCAAATAAAGATTTAAAACAGATATTCGCTTATGAAATTTGTTGTTAATAACACGTCAAAGTTTAAAAATAATAACAAAGTGCATAGCTACAACACTAGAAGGAAGAATGATCCTCACAATTCTGGGTTAAATCTGACTCTGCCACAGAAAGCGGTGAATTATGCTGCCACAAAAGTCTTTGTTCATTTACAAAATAGCATTAGAAGTCTGACAGACAGCCAACCAGCATTTAAAAACAAATTAAAAGAATTTCTGAAGAACAAATCTTTCTAGTCTTTACATGAATTTTTAGATATGAAGTAGAAAGAGTGAAAGAGAGAGAGAGAGAGAGAGAGAGAGAGAGAGAGAGAAAGAGACTAACTTTATCTTGTAAAGAAACCTTATGTTAAACTGACACATACCTCATCATTACGAAATGTCATATTCATGATACGTGGAATTAGTAAGATTTTGCTACAGACGTATATAGGCATAGCTCAGATACAGCTGTCTGGTTATATGTCACAGGGCAGAACAATGAATCCGACGGAACTGCAATATCAGGCTCGACGCTTGTACCTTTTGTGTAGCATGCTAGTGATTTAATTGAACAAAAGGTGCAGGAGAAGATCGAATGATCTGTCAGTATATCTCATTCATCAGAAGGTACAACAATAACAAAGGCTGAATTAAAAAGGTAGTTGCATGAATTGGTGAAAACGAAAGATATAATAGAGAGAGATTTGCTGATAATTCTGGATTCCCTGTAGAATTATTAGAAGAATAACGTCAATAAAGTGGTTGGAATTTATTCAAACAATTTCTTAAATTGAAATCGGACGGAGATATACATCCCACCTATTTTAAGAGTATTTTCCAGATCACTGTCTAAATGTTCTGATGACTCAAAGAAAATTGATTTTGTCCTCAGTCATTTGGAAGGGGATGCTGCTATATCTAGAACCGCTAATTCGGAAGTCTAGTCCTCTTTCAGTGACTGCCAAGATAAATTTATAAGAAGTGCTGATCGTCACGTACACTTTACTTCGAAGATCAGAGATACCACATTAGTAGTTAGGGTACCTGTAAGGCACATAATAAGATCCAACGCTTAGATGATGTTATAAAGGAGAATCATTTTCCTAAGTGTTGGTTCCCGTATGAGGAAATAACTTTGATATCATGGTTGTATGACTGTGAACAGTTAATTAACATTTAGTGAGGGGCGTTTAGTGAGTTAAGCCCGAAGGAGCTATTCCCTGGGATAAAACTCGATAATTATAATTAAAACCGTCATCCACCATGGTTTCAAGGAAAATGTGAAAGTAAATACTTCGTGGTAAGGAAACAGAAGAATAACAAAGTAAATAGTAAATGACGTAACAACACTCAGACATCGAATTCGAATAATATAAACAACGGGCATACAAATATGTCAATTGATATGTCGTTTTTGTAAAAGTCGCCGGAAAACAATGGAAGTTCTGGGCTAGGGCCCAGGCTTCAGCAAATGACAATGGAACAGCGGGTCCTCACGTGGAGAAAACATTAGTCCTCATATGGAAAGTAAGTACTTGTCAGATGTTACTCAAAGGATGGGAAGTAAATTCCAGGAAGGAATGAGAAATATCATGATATATTTTGTAAAACAATTCGATATTCCCTTATATTCTGAGAGTCGAACATCATTGATCTCACAGGATTTGCTGCCAGCAATTGAAAAAACGATCCTTGTCCAATATTACTAGTAACTGCAGTATTAGCTCAGAGAATTATCAGTTGTAAAGGAAAACAAGTCACAGATGAAATGCGGCTACATTTTATCACTAATATATTGACTTTTTATTGGACATTGCTAGTTGTACCTAATTTAAACCTAGATGTACTCTTAGGCTTAGACTGGCTAATTTAATACAATACTGCTAGATTTTAACAAAATGAGGGTTGTGAATTTTCAGGCTTCCCTGGTGATGGGTATGTTGCAAATATACTTCCGAAGTGTACAAAGTTATTTGGCGGCAAACCTAAGAAGTGTATAAATTAAAAATAATAAAAATAAAACTTTTTGCGAAAGACGTACAGTGTCTAGAATATCCTTAGAAAAAATTTATTAGAAGTTAAACATGATCAGCCTGTGGTGAAACACCTCCATTTAATGGCTTCAGCTGATATTATTGTAATAGATGAAATAGGACAGGCAAGAGATGCGTTAGGTAGAAACATTAAATCAAGAGAATCATTTATTTTGCCAGAAGAATGGGAAATCCAGTTAGAGGATATACACGTGTGTTGTCAGATAAATCAGGAAAAATAAGGAATATATATGTAAAGGACTATAAGAAAGGTGATATGCTATTTTTGAGCCATACCTGGTACTAATGAATCTTTGATCTGCAGTGAGAGGTAAAATACAAAAGATGTTTGATTAAGACGTACATGAGTGTAGTCCTAGCGTCCTCAATAATCTGTTGTTAGTTGCTAAGAAACCTGCAGGAGATATTAATTTACTCTTGGATGCACAAACTCTCTGTAAACAGATGGAAACTGAATGGGATGGACCTGTGAGTATAGATGAGTTCTTATCAATATTTGAGGAAGCTGAATTGCTTAGTTTTTTAAATTTAAAGGTGGGGTATTGACAAGTCCCATTACACAAAGAATCGAGACCATGCATGGCCTTATTATTTGAAGGTAATTTTACCAATGTAACGTACTACAACTAATTTCTAACATTTGAGTTGTAGCTTTCATTCCTGCTCTAGATAAATCACTAAGATAGGAATTAGTGCAAGAACTAACAATTTATTTAGACGATTCATTATTAGTTTCTAAAACTTGGAAAGACCAGCGTAAATTACTCACATGAACGCTAAACTGATGAGAAGAAAATGGAAATTTTCAAGGTCACATATTGGGAGGCAAAAGGTAAGGCTTTTAGGTAATATTATCCGAATTAAACGAGTAAAAAACCGATCAAGAAAGAACACAAACCTCAGAAGAATGTATAATATTGTGTACGTTTTTACATTTGTCTGGCTTCTACAGAAGATTCATAAGGATCTAGACAATGAATGATTCGGGTTTACTGATTTTACTAAAACCCAGACTACCTGAACCTGGGATGCATTTAAATATGGCTCACGTTTTGGGATACTCCATGGAGAATGGCTTTCAGATAAATCTGAGCGTGGAGCCATAGCTTTCGCTAGTCGAAGCCTTAGTAAACACGAGTTGAATTATTCATCTACTTAGAAAGAATAGTTATCCATTGTTTAGAGTTTACAGAAATTCGAGACGTTAACATGTGGCTCAAAAATAATTATAGGTACACACCATCAGACTTTGGCTTTGTTAATTGAGAGTAGATTGTGACGTGGTAGGTCCCGGCTTGAGCGAGTTATAGAATAAAGAGCACCATGACAATAAAGATGAATTACAGTAAACAAGATAGAGATTCGTAATCTTTCGAATAGATGTTAGCATTCTGTGGGTCTATCTAGAGTTGTCAGTTTGACATTTCGCACTGAAGTTATTGCGGTGTTCCCTCTAAAGAGACGATGATGTGAAGAGTCATTGTATTTGAGAATAGGAATGCACGTCAAATTAATTTGAGAAGTGTCGTAATTATTTTAGAAATTATATATTTTACCGTACTCTTGACTTTCAAAGTCTACTGCAGACTTTGGTAACGAAACCCCGAGACTGACAGTCATGAGGAACTAGCGAGGTGAGCAAATTAATAGTCTGAAATTATAGCTGGTTGACGAACTAGCCATCAAAAACCAGCGGGAACACCGTACCTTGCACTTCCTGTATTTTATCGCTGCTGCCTTCTTGATTCCAAAGCATGTGTTACAGGCAACTTTTTTCTATGTCTACAAGGACTACAAATGGAAGCAGGTTTAATTAAATTTGTGTATTATAGTTATCCTCTCAGGGGACGAAATACATTTACAGCAGTAGGTAGTACTGAAGAGCCTGATGAGATTCTTTGTTCTGAGAGCACATTTTCCAACTGAACGCTCTGGTGTACAACGAAGTAACATTTCACTTGATTGTTCTCCACAAGACAGTCTACAGAGCTCATTGAAGGTACTGGCGATTCATATAGTAAATTGCAAACAACACGTCATACAAATTGTAGTACCTACCCTTTTCTTCATCTTCTCTTTAAGAAAACTCTCGAAAAATGAGAATATTTTCTCGACACCTGGATGGCTGTTGATAGCGTGGAAGGCCTTAGGTCGTAGCGGATATGCTTCCTGTAACAAGAGAAAACAAAGAAGTTTCAGCACGTGGAACCGAATCTAAATATCTCTTGTTAAGGTGTCCCTATGTTTAAATTTGAGAACTCAAGAAACCTTTACTATTCGCCTTCACATATACTGTCTTCCAACATATCCCGCAGGAAGAGTTGCAATTTCCATGCACTAATATTTAAGTTATATCCAGGGACATTAGTTTTGAATCTCGTGAGTTGTCAATGTGCTCTGACCTCGTATTAAACCGAAATGGAATGGATTATCAGTAGAGAGACACAGAGGAACGTGGTCGTGTTGAGACGAAGTAGGCAGATGGAAAGCTCCCGTGAACCGCTCAGACATAAAGGTGAGACTGTAGCCTCTGACGACACGAACTCCCAACGATTACAGATGAAATACTAACCCTGAGTAGATACAGATTTTTCTGGACAGATATGTAAATTATTTGACTTTAAACAGTATAAAATTTTGCAGCAACCTTTCAAGTGACAGCACCTATCAACGTGTAAGAACCAGGATCAAACCCTTGTAATGTGAAGCACTGGAAAGGCGTTGTTTGAACATCATGAGGAGAGCGAAGGAGCCGCTTTGTGCCGAATATTAGTGGCTGCGAAAAAAGGAATGCAGGACGTTACACTCCATTAGCACTGTCCCATGACTCCCTGGTCCAGAGACAGGGGAATCAGATTTTATGCCAGATCATCTTTCAGATTATTGCACTATAGGCACGACAATGTTACTGACGAGCAAAATTTAAAATTATGACGTCATTTTTTCTTTATAATTTGTGTGGCGGAAAACATACCACCATGGGTCATTAATATTCTAATGATAGACGACAAACAACATCTCCATGGGTCCTGCATGATTGTGCATTAAAATAACCAGTTACAGAGCTGGTCAGACGGGGTTCTTAGGGATGAGAAATGATTTCTTCATTGCAGCAACGAAAATAGTTTATCAGCTGTATTAAAGTATTAGTGTGGAGAATCTGAAGACCTTTTCGGAGAGACCATCTAAGGAGGTGGAAGAAATGCTGGCTTTAACAAAAATTGTTTACCTCCTAAGTATTTTAAATTCATGGATTGTTTTTATTCACAATAAGCTCTCCATTTGTCTCTTGCATAGAAAATATTTTTATGGCCAACTTTGAGCTAGAATTAATGACAAAATGCCCTCAGCATGCTAGAAGATTAATTTCATTGAATAGATATGTTTACGATGATTCCATATTATATGGCTCTGAGCTCTATGGGACTTAACATCTGAGGGCATCAGTCCCCTAGAACGTACCTAACTAACCTAAGGACTTCACACACATTCATGCCCGAGGCAGGATTCGAACCTGCGACCATAGTAGCAACGCAGTTCCGGACTCAAGCGCCTAGAACCGCACGGCCTGTTGAAAGGGACCAGTTTCTTACGGATCTAAATAGTTTAAACCATAAGATACAGTTCAATGGGCAGTGCGCCGAGACTGACACTTTACCGTTTTTGGGACCTCCAAGAGACGATAAAAAGTGATAATATAGGCTTCAATGTTTAGCGAAAGGCAGCCACGACAGATTTTGCTATACACAGGCAGTCGTATCACCCACTGCAATATAAATCCGCAGTATTGTGGGCCATGTTAAACCATATGTAGGAAGTGCCTCTTACGAGTTAAGCTCAAGTGACTGAATATTACGTTATACAGTGTACAGCAAGTCAAAACGGTTAAGATCCAGAATTTGTTAGCACAATTAATAGAAGTATATTGAAAAAGAAAAATCTTTCTTCCCATATTGGATTAGAGGCAGATTTGGTTGTTGTAGTAGTATAGTATTAGTAGCTTTATTCATCTGTAGATATCTTGTCAGAGTATTTACAAGTTTAGATCAATTTAAAATAAGCTAATTCGTATACACATATATTTGCAGACTTCCAGTTAGAGACAATCATTAGATTTACTCCTGGTATACACTACTTTTTTTACAAATAACTTATTAAATAATGTAATGCCACACTGTTCACTCATACCTCACTATCAGTCACTGCACACACTATTCACACATCGTTTCATAACACTTCACTCACTACACACACACACACACACACACACACACACACACACACACACACACACTGGTGATCTCATAGGCCATTTTCTGTGCCACAACTTCCCATTTGCTATCCTGAAACACTGAGGCAGCATCACTCCATAATGAGTGAGATGTTGAGCTCAGAAAGAGGAAGAGGTGTTAGTATTGTGCTATGTATAGCTGGTGGGTAAGTATTTCTAGAAAGGAAAAAGGAAGGGAAAAACATCAAGTGAAGGTCTCAAGTGGAATGTTGGATGTTTTATAATAATAATAATAATTATTATTATTTATTTATATAACTTTTTTATCAAACCCCTACTCTGTTTATTCTAAGTAATCCTACAATGTATAAAACGTATTGCATAACAGGTACTTTTTAGCTGCCTTTTTAAATATGTGTATTTTTTCAATTTCTTTAATCTCTTTTGATAATTTATTGTACAGTTTTATTCCTTGGTAGAAAATGCGGTTTTGAGTTTTATGTTTATTTTTTCTTGGTAAATGTAAGTTGAGTCTATCTCTTGTTGCATCGTCATGGACAGAGCTGTTTGCGCGGTCATTACCAATGTTATTTCTGATGTGTACAACTTACTGGTAAATGTATTCACATGGAGCAGTTAAAATCACCAGTGCTCTGAACAGATCCTTACAATGAGTTCGACTAGTATTTTTGGTTATGATTCTTATGGCTCTTTTCTGGAGTTTGAAAATTGTGTTCATATTTTGTGTGTTTGTTCACTAAAAAAAAGAATGCCATAGCTAAGAACTGAGCGTACATATGAATAATATGTAACTAAAAGACACTGCATGTTACACACTGATGACAAGATTCTAAGGGCATAACATGCTGATGACATTCTGTTTGCAAGTACCTTTGTGTGTTCACACCACTTCAACTGAGAATCAATTTTCATTCCCAGAAATTTTGCATTTGTTACGCAGTCTATAGAGGTGCCATCTACATTTAATTTAACGTTGTCATTTTTCCTCTTCAAACTGAAATTTATGGCATTAGTTTTCTTTATGTTCATAGTCACTTTATTGCTTATTGATCAATCATAAACTTCCTTGAGAGTTACATTTGCTTCTTCGGCAAGGAATTCTCTTGTTTTCTCAGTGACTATAATATTGCTATCATGTCCGCCCCAGTAGCTGAGTGGTCAGCGTGACGGATTGCCGTCCTCCGGGCCCGGGTTCGATTCCCGGCTGGGTCGGAGATTTTCTCCGCTCAGGGACTGGGTGTTGTGTTGTGTTCATCATCATTTCATCCCCATCCGGCGTGCAGGTCGCCCAATGTGGCGCCGAATGTAATAAGACCTGCGCCAAGGCGGCCGGACTTGCCCCGCGAGGGGCCTCCCGGCCAATGACGCCAAACGCTCATTTCCATTTCCATTGCTATCATCACTCCATATTCAGACCACGAGTGGCCGACCGAGACCATCCCACCGCCGTGTCATATTCCGAGGAGGATGCGGATAGGAGGGGCGTGGGGTCAGCACACCACTCTCCCGGTCGTTATGATGGTTCAAATGGCTCTGAGCACTATGGGACTTAACTTCTGTGGTCATCAGTCCCCTAGAACTTAGAAATACTTAAACCTAACTAACCTAAGGACATCAGACACATCCATGCCCGAGGCAGGATTCGAACCTGCGACCGTAGCAGTCCCGCGGTTCCGGACTGCGCGCCTAGAACCACTAGAACACCGCGGCCGGCCGTTATGATGGTATTCTTGACCGAAGCCGCTATTATTCGGTCTAGTAGCTCCTCAATTGGCATCACGAGGCTGAGTGCACCCCGAAAAATGGCAACAGTACATGGCGGACGCATGGGCACCCATCCAAGTGCCAGCCACGCCCAACAGCGCTTAACTTAGGTGATCTCACGGGAGCCGGTGTATCAACTGCGGCTAGACAGTTGCCCAATATTGCTGACATCAGCGAAGAAAATTTTTTCACCATGAGTAACACTATTCGGAAAGTCATTGATGTATATCAGGAACAGTACTGGTCCTAATATGCTACCTTGCGGAACTCCTATGTTAATGTATTTTGATTCTGATAAGTGTTTTACTAAACGTTTAGATCTATTTGAAGTGTGTGTTATCTCTACTCTTTGTACCCTATCTGTTAGGTATGATCGAAACCAGTCATTAGCTATCCCTCTTATTCCTAATGCTTCTAATTTATTTAATAGAATCTTGTGGTCGACTGTATCAAACGCCTTAGAAAGATATAAAATTATGCCTGTGGCACACTCATCCTTATCAAGAGCATCAAGTACAATTTTTGTGACTTCTACTATGGCTGACTCCGTATTTTTGCCACTTCGGAAACCAAACAGTGATTCGCTTAAAAGATTGCATTTATTCAGGTAATTCATTAATCTGTCTTTCATAACTGCTTCTATTATTTTTGAGAATGCTGACAGCAGGGAAATGGGCCGCTAATTTTCTATGTCTCCTGCATTACGTTTCTTAAGCAAAGGAACAACTCTTGCCTGTTTTAACTGCTCTGGAAGTGTCCCTGATGTGAAGGATTCATTTATTATATTTGTTAAGGGGCCTCGTATAATTCCTACACATTGTTTCAGTACATAGATTGGTACTTCATCTAAGCCTACTGACTTTTTATTTTTTAGTTTTTGAACGCCTATACCAGCCGAGCAGACAAAGGAACGCTCTATTTTTTGTAGATTACCATATCTGAGTGCAGTGTCCGAAAAAAAAAATGGTAGACGTATGACATCTAAAAACATTATTCCAGCTATTTCAGATTTTCGGATCTAAGGAGAAAGCCCTGGCACAAGGATAAAGTTGTGGTAAATAAAGATAATGAAGCGAGTTTATAGGTCGTTACATGCAGTGACTGCAAACCGCTAGGTCATTTCGAATAAGATTTCAGGAACCCCTTAACTTAAACAGCCCACGATCTGCATTATCAGCGCACTTACACGAATAGGATCACAGCATCACAAGCACCGCAGGAAATTTAAATTTCTTCACATTTTGAACATATTAGGGAAACTAGGAAGTTTTAAACATAAAAATGAAAACGCACAGTTCACGTTGAATAATTAAAGAACCATAGCATTCTGGCTAATGTTGATTGCTTGTATGATTAGGTGTTAGTACGTAAAAAAAAAATACTCTATTATTCTCGCTAGTAAAGATAGCGACTCAGCGCTTGTAGTCATGACTATATGACGTCACACCCTGCACAAGGATAGCTTCCGTTCCCTCAGCCAGCTAGTCTCTCTTTGTTGTTTTGCGTTGCCCTGCACGGAGTTCCCCTACTGTCACACTGGTAAGAGGCTGCCACCTGATACTTTCCACATAGTAATTTGCACAGTGCCAAGACTAATCAGGTTAGCAGTGACAATTTTTTATCGCCAATCTGGCCCCTTTTTAAAAACTTCTAACTTGCGTTCACTAAAAAGTATTTTCTCTTTTCTTTTTAGATGCAGGCAAATTTTAAAGAGTGGAGCACATTTTCTTCACCTTTCGCTCGCTATGGTATTGACGATATTCTCTGAATAGTATATTTGGACTAGGAGCGATGGGTATGTCATGCCTATGATCTTTTAACGTTGTGAGTATAGTCTAGACATTTTTCACTAATTATAATATCCACTTTACTTTGCTTTTTACTGTGTAGGTTGCACCTGATGATGCGGCTTTAAGCCGCGATACCCTGTGTTTTAATAAACAACAATTTTGCCAGTTGTTAGTGGAGTTCTTCCTAACATCAATAAGCATCGTCCGATTTACTGTCAGCAAGCTGAGACATGACATCATGACACTGGTAGTTGGCAGTGGTATGTCTGTCCATTGTGCACGCTAAGAATTCTCCTCGTCAATAACCGGATAAATCAAAGTCATGAAAGAAGGGACTAAGCAAGTGTAAGCACAAAGAGCTGTACAGAGAATTTTATTTGAGTAATCGCGTTACAAACGGCTTAGTGAACCGAGCAGCGAATCACGAGTTATTCAAGTTTCAGTTCAGCTGACTGACTGAGCGCAAGAAGCGAGCGGGCTCCACCATTGTAGCAGGGTAGGACGGTGGTGGCCGTAAAAACAGAAGTCCCCTTGACACGGACGCACCTAAGGCTTTGGAGAAGTTTCGAATGCCGTCAGATGGCTACGAACTGACAGAGATGGTGCGCACTTAGCAGCAGCGGGCACCCCTTCATTACGACTAGGTGAAAGATACGAAAGTGTCGTAGAAGGACAGAGGAAAAGGACATAAAGAACGCTGCTGGGGCCTGGAATGGTCGGATATGATGCAACAGGCAGCTCCACAGTTATTGCACAGTAAGCTTTGTTTTTGCACATGGTCTTTGTAAATCAAACGTAACGTAATATTTTGGTTTATGCTAAATTCACAGGCTTAGTCGATGTCATAAAATGCACAGATCTTATGCCATTCATGAGTCGATTAACACAATTCATGTAGGTGAGCTGGGTGCTTTGGCTATTCCAGTGTCTACTGTGCCAGTGTTGTGACTAAATCGTTGCCGACGACCACTTGGTTGCTACAGGCAGAGTATTCTGTAAATGTGGGTAGTTGAGAAGGTGTCAGCATTTCCTCAACTATCCTGGTAATATAGTAGCAAGACCAGTGTGGCATGTTTAATAATAATAACAACGCCAGCGTTTCTTAAACTATCTTGGCGGTATGGTAGGAAGACCCACGTGGTAATTTTATTAACAGTAATAATAATTCTGGAAAACATAGTAGAAGTATGGCAGATTCATGTTGTCCATTGATATGCAAGTAACCTTCTGCTGTGTATCGGTAGTGTTGGCGTGAAAGTAATACGTTACGTTTGCGTGAGTTCTGCTAGTGCTGATGGAAACATTTGCAACTTTGTTCAACGGCTGTAACAAATGTACTTATGCAAAATTGCGAGACGCTGGACCTCTAGAGAAACTGAAGCTTTTACCAAACCTCTCTGTGACCCATTTATGAATGTACCAACTTCCACAGAGTGATATTGTTGTAGTGTATTCGTTGTCATGTTCGTATGCTGGAGTGTAACATGCTGGTAGCTGAACTACAGGTAGAATTTATGACAAATTTTGACAGCTGGAGAATGTGTGGTTGGGCGGGTGCGCTGGCTTTCGATCAACTCCACCTGTGTGCCGGCCAGCCTCGATGTGGTTTATAGGCAGCTTCCTACATTCGGCTACGTGAAATATGGGGCTGGTACCCACATCCGGCCTCAGTTACACGATTCGTAATTATTTGTTGGACGTTCTCACACTTTCACACTATAATCTGTCGAAAATTATTTTAGGATTGACAGCGAGGATGGAAGTGGTAGGGGAGGAAGCCCAAGCAGCAAGGATGGGACACTTTCCGCCAATATCATAGTACCTGCAGTTCCAGAAAGTCCCCGAAGTTGCCAAACCTTTACGCCACACGAAAACACTTCCTAATTGCAGTGGGCTTCAGTTGCAGCCAGTTTCCTTTCCAGTTTGATAGTTGCGCCCTGTGACTTTCTGTGTGTTCGTCTTTACAGTTGAAGGATATACTCTGTGGTGTTTGTGGTGTGATACTGCACGACGTCAGGGGGAAGTTTGTCGAAATTTATAAGTGGAACAGTTCGACGTCATTCTCTTCGACAGGGGATTGCCATACGATGACAGACAAGAGAATGACAATGCCTTCCAGCAAATGGGGGGGGGGCACATTTATTCTTCTTCATGCAGGCACCTCGAAAGGTTTTCTCCTGCTTTTAAACCAAAGAAAACGAGACGTTATCACAAAAAAATGAACCACGTTACATTTGTTGACAAGGCATCTACCACGGCAAACTGTATAGAGGAAAGGGTTGAATGACTTTAGCATCATAACGTCGATGTAAGTGATGAGCCTATGGAAAAAAATATCTCTCCATAATCGACGAACCGACTAAGAAGAAGAAGGCATGTAGTCGTTAGGCTACCACCCACCTTACCACTGCCATTTCAACCCAGCAGAGTTAATATAGGCCCAAATTAAAGTTTAGGTTTCCAGGAACAATAATAACTTTAACCTATCTGCTGTCGGAGCATTCACAAGAGAAACTACCAGGAACAGCGCCGCTGAAGATTGGAAGAAAGTCGTCAAACATACGCTTAGCAACGTGGAAAGAGCATAGCACACTGAATCTCTTTAGAAAAATTCCATGGAGGGGATGATAATTTTATCAAATGACAACAGTGACAGTGACACTTCAAGAATCCATCTTAGGGACTAGAGTGATATCAGTGGAGACTTTCTCATTATAACCATAGAAATGGAGCACAGGCGGATTTAACAACGGTTGGCGTGAGCAGTTTACATCTGTGATTACCGACGTAACAAAATTATATCGTCGTAAGTTTTGAAATTGAAATAAGAAGGACTAATGCTAAATTTCATCTCAGGAATTCAGCACGCAGAGGGGTCCAAAAAATGTAGACACTCTTTGACAGTCAGCATTAATGGAACAGAATAACATACTGTTTAAATTCTTGCACGGGGGAAAGGTTATTTTATGTGTTAAAAATTACTCCTCTTAGCAAATAAAACAACGTCGATGCCACTGAACTGTTGACCGAATTATTGCTGTCAGTGTTTCTGGTGTGATAGCCGTACAGGACACCTTGATGGTTCTCGTAGCTCGTTCAGAGTAGCTGGCTTCTGTTGATTAACTTCATTTTTCAAAACTCCTCATAGGTAGAAGTCAAGAGATGTAAAGTATGGAGAACATGTTGGATACTCAACAGCTCCTCTTCGACCTATCCATCGTCCAGGTAGATTTTCATCTAAGCAGGCTCTGACACCTGGTAGTGAGGCGGTGCGCCATTTTGTTGTAATCAAAATCTTTCGTTTCCAAACACCTCTCGGATGGCAAGTAAAATCGATGTTTGCAGCATATGAAGATACACCTCGCCAGCTGCGGTACCTTCAAAGAAGAATGGGCCAGTCAAACCGCGAGATGACAGATCACACAACACGTTAACCACCTGGTAGATTAAGATGTTTTGTCTACATGAACGTGAGGATTTTCAGGAGCTCTGTATACGCACTTATGGTGGTTTACACTACCGTTCAGTTTGAACTGCGCCTCATCAGACCAGATAACGATCACTGCCAACCGTTCACCCTCGCAAAGCATGCCTTCAAATCACCGTCAGTACTCTATACTACGATTCTGGTCGTTCTTGTTCATAGTGGGCAGCAATTTTCGTCATGGCTTAGCCATGTCTCCGCAATATCCTTTCTTTCAGGAGTGCTAGTTCTGCAAGGTTCGCAGGAGAGCTTCTGTAAAGTTTGGAAGGTAGGAGACGAGGTACTGGCAGGAGTAAAGCTGTGAGTACCGGGCGTGAGTCGTGCTTCGGTAGCTCAGTTGGTAGAGCACTTGCACACGAAAGGCAAAGGTCCCGAGTTCGAGTCTCGGTCGGGCACACAGTTTTAATCTGCCAGGAAGTTTCATATCAGCGCACACTCCGCTGCAGAGTGAAAATCTCATTCTGGATGGTTAATTGTGTTTATTTGAGTCACGGTGGCAAGGTAAGAATTTTGCATTCGTTTATTTGCATACTTTCGCATAATTTCGTGTGCTTTGCGTGAGCTTGAAATGATACCCTTTGTTCTGACAGTAAAGCAAACGGATTGTGTATTTTAGCCTTGTGTGTGTCTTTAACATATAGGATGATAAAGAGGTGTCATCTATGGATAATACGCATGTTGATACATGAGCAATACTTTCCGAATATCTTGAGCTGCTTGTCTCGTTGGGTGTTGCAGGTCCATTAAATTCTCCACACGCTCGAAAGTTAGTTGCTCAAATTGTATACCATAAAGCATGGAGCCGGACAAATACTTTCTATGTTTACCCATTTCTGAATTTACTGGGGCTAGAGTATATCTTATCCACCAACGCACCTCATACTTACTCGGGCGTCGCTATTGTTAAATGGTGTCACTCAATTTCAGATAATAAGCACAGAGCCCAAAGAAGGCTGAGTTTACCTTGGACTGCCCATTTTTGAATCTATTGGAGATGATGTAAATTTGGGACTCAGCAACCACGTGCCTTGGATCTCACCACTTCAAATCTGTGTGTCCAATCACTTTGTAAGACATGTCAACCCGACTACGTATTTGCGTGAAAAAAATTTTTCAGTCACTCATTTAAGTATGATAGTTCACTAGGCCTGATGTCCATCCCTGACATCATTGATTGCTCTCTGGTCGTTAGGAAACAGTCAATTGGGGAGCAAATGTTGTCATGGCTCTGTATGTGTTTTTGTGATCTGAGGTCGCCTCGTACTCCCTATTACATAAAGCCACGCTGTGATAATTTTAGTGTCATCTAATGTTTTACCAATTAGCCTTATTCAAGAGTTTCAAAAATGGTTCAAATGGCTCTGAGCACTATGGGACTCAACTGCTGTGGTCATAAGTCCCCTAGAACTTAGAACTACTTAAACCTAACTAACCTATGGACAGCACACAGCACCCAGTCATCACGAGGCAGAGAAAATCCCTGACCCGCCGGGAATCGAACCCGGGAACCCGGGCGTGGGAAGCGAGAACGCTACCGCACGACCACGAGATGCGGGCATTCAAGAGTTTATTAAGGGAACATTTATGGGAAGTTTGAGTATAGTCTCCAGTTGTCTACTGAACAATGTACCTCTCTATCCTGTAAATGTATGATGGTGATACATAGGGAAGTGCTTTTGGTATGAGCATGATTAATAAATTCATTTTGTGACTTTCGAACCTTGCCCTATTCAAAAAGTACCCAACACTGCAGCATCTCATTTTCTAATCCGCCCCATATGATGCCCCCAAAGCTTTAACATGTACGCCACCCAAGTGAGAATCTGAAATGGATAGAGCCGATGATTGAACAGCAGTCCAGTGAATTTAAAAGTCACGTATCGTCTGTAATGTCACCTTCCTACTCCTCCACACGTTTATCGGAGAGGACGTCAGTTTTCACCCATCGTCTAGGGGTATGTCTTTCATTTCAGGTTCGAACCAATTGGCAACTTAAAGTTTGAATAAAAATCATCAGCAATGGCGGCCGAAGACTTTCGGCATACGAAATCACCGTCATTCAGCCAATGGCCTCGTCAAAGAGAGAGAAGGAGAGGATAGAGGTTCAGGGCACACTTTTACCTTGAGGTGGGAAACTGCCCCCGAAGGCGAAAGAATCAGCGATGATCAATGGTATGAGGATGCAGAAGGCAATGGAAACCAATGCATTAAAGACACATGTGTGCCCAGAGGACATATGGCCTGTAATTGAAACAGTTCATGATGATCTCCCCTTTGGCGAAAGATTCCGGAATAGTCTCCCATTCGGATCGCCGGAAGGGGACTGACAGAGGGGACGTTGACTATGACAAGAACAGTGAATACTTAACGAAAGGATAACGTTCTACGTGTCGAGGTATGGAAGTCGGAAGTATGATCGTGGTAGGAAAGCCAGAAAATCTGAAAAGGGAATTGCTAAGGCTCAATCTAGAAGTGCGGGTCAATGAAGTGAAATGGGGAGAAGACAATGATTTCTGGTCAGATGAGTGTAGGGTATTGTCAAGAGCAGCAGAAAGTGGATAACACGAGTAGGATTCTTTATGAATAGGAAGCTAGGTCGCGGAGTAAGCTACTGTGAAGTGTCCTGTGATAGGATTGATAGCATCAGAACTGACATAAAACCGACACCAGAAACTATAGTTGAGGTATACGTTCCAACATCACATGCAGAAGATGAAGAGGTAGGAAAAGTATATGAGGATACTGAACGTGTACTTCAGTTCATAATGGGCAATAAAAATCTAATAGTCATAGTGGATTGGAATGTGGTTGTAGGAGAAGGAGTAGAAGAAAGGGTTATGGGATAACGCGGGGTTGGTATTAGGAAAGAAAGAGGATGAAGAGTAATTGTGTTATGCAATGAATTTCAGCTGCTAGTAGCGAATACTCAGTTCAAGTATCACAAGACCAGGAGGCATACTTGGAAAAAGCAGAGAGTTACGGGAAGACTTCAGTCAGATTACATCGTGGATAGGCAGAAACTCTGAAACCAGATACTGGATTACAAGGCGTACCCAGGAACGGATATAGACTCACATCACAGTTTAGTAGTGATGAAGAGTAGGTTGAAGATTGATTGACAAGTCAGGCAGAATCAACGCACAAAGAAGTGGAATATTAAAGAATCAAGGAACGAAGAGATACGCTTGAAGTTCTCTGTTGCTATACGTACTGCGGCAAAGAATAGCTCAGCACGCAATTCACCTGAAAATAAATGGGCATCACTAAAAACTGGAAGTACAGAAGTTGGATAGAAAGAACATATGTACAAAGACTGAAACTGCAAACGAACCATCGAACCATCGATAACAGAAGAAATAATTTGATTGATGAAAGAAGGAATACAAGTCACTTAAAAAATGAAATAAACGGAAACTCCAGGGAAGTTATACGACACGGCTGATGAAAAACGTGAAGAAATCTAAAAAGAAATGATTGTCGGAAGGACTGATTGAAAAGTCAATGCAACCTTCGGTGAAATTAAAAGCTGGAATGGTAACATTAAGAGAGCAAAAGGAATTCCACTGTTAAATGCAGAGGAAAGAACGGATAGTCGGTCTCTATGAGAGGGAAGACTTGTTTGATGAAGTGGTAGAAGAAGAAACTGGAGTCGACATAGAAGAGATATCCTGTATTAGAATCTGAATTCAAAAGAGCTTTGGAAGACTTCAGGCCGACTAAGACAGAAGGGATAGGTAACATTCGAATAAAAATCCAAATTCATCGGAATGATTGGCTAAAAAACGACACTCACATTGGTGTGGAAAATGTATGAGTCTGGCGATACCCCATCTAACTTTTGGAAAATCATCATCCACACAATTCCGAAGATTGCAAGAGCCGTAAAGTTGGAGAATTATCGCACAATCATGTCAACAGCTCATACATCGAACTAGCTGACAAGAATTATACACAGAAAAATGGAAAAGAAGATTTACGATGTGTCAGAGGACGGTCAGTTTGGCTTTTAGGAAGGTAGGGGCCCAGGGAATCATTTCTGACGTTGCGGTTGGTAATAGAAACAAGACTAAAAAAACAAGACACCCTCACAGGGTTTGTCGACCTGGACAGATATTCGACAATGTCAAATGGTGCAAGATGTTCGAAATTCTGAGAAAAATAGGGGTAAGTTATCGGGAAACGCGGATAATATACGATACGTAGTAGATCGAACAAAGAAAATTGAGGGCGGAAGACTAAGAAAGAAGTGCTCGGATTAAGACGAATGTAAGACAGGGACGTAGTCTTTCACCCCTAATGTTCAATTATACTCGTACATCGAACAAGTAATGACGGAAACAAAAGAAATGTTCAAGAGTGGAATTAAAACTCGAAGTGAAAGGACATCAATGAGAGGATATGCTGATATTATTATCCTCTTTACAAGTGAAGAATAGTTACGGAATCTGCTGAACTAAATGAACAGTCTAATGAGCACAGAATATGCCGTGTGAGTTAATCTAAGAAAGACCAAAGCAGTGCGAAGTAGCGAACAGAGAACAGCGAGAAACTTAACATCAATATTGGTAATGACGAAGTGGGTGAAGTTAAGGAATTCTTTTACCTAGGCAGCAAAATAACCCATGACAGACAAAGCAGGACATCAAAACCAGACTAGCAATGGCAAAAAAGGGCATTCCTGGCCAAGAGAATCTACTAGTATCTAACGTAGGCTATAATTTGAGGAAGAGGTTTTTCACAATGTAAATTTGGAGCACAGAATTGTATAATTATGAAACAAGGAATGTGGGAAAACCGGAAAAGAAGAGAATAGAAACATTTGAGATATGGTGCTACAAAAGAATGTTGATAATTAGGTGGACTGATAAGGTAAGGAATGAGCAGGTTCTCCATGGAATCGACGAGAAAGAAATGTATGGAAAACACTGACAAGAAGAAGGTGAAATATGGTAGAAAACTGTTAAGTTGTCATTGAATAACTTCCGTGGTACCAGGGGTAGCCGTAGAGGGTAAAAACCGTAGAGGAAGACAGACTTCGGAATACATCCAGCAAATAATTAAGGACGTACACTGATCAGCTAGAGCATCATGACAATCGACCTACTATAGATATCGAACGGTTCACGCCATTAGCAGCCGTCATCCTAACGAACAATGACTGCTAGTCACAAACAGGCACGGTGCATGTGGTATCAATGAGCGTGCTGTCCCTGTGTAAAATGCAGAAGGCGCGCAATCTGTATGAGTGAGGACAGAGTGTGATGGTCCGGATTCTTGGCCACAAGTATTTCGGAAGCTGCATTTCGAGGAGTCCTATCGTGAGCGTGTTCAACAGGTGGCGAAACCGAGGTGAAACAACGTCTAGATATCGTGGTCTCGGCCGACCACCCCTCATTACAGAGGTCGGTCGTCTTAGGCTGGGCAGACTGGTAAAACACGACAGGCGGCGAACTGTGGCGGAACTAACGGTACAGATGACGACCCTTGCGTGTACCAATGTTAACACCACGACATTGGCAACTGTGAGTGAAATGAGTACGTGACCATTGAGACTGTACGTTGGCGCAATGGCGGAGCATTGTATGGTCTGATGAATCCCAATACCTTCTTTATCATGGCGATGCAAGGGGCAATCGTCGTCTTCCAGGGGGACAGTTCCTTGTCACCTGTACTGCGGGACGGTGTCAACCTGACAGTGGCTCCATTATGCTCTGAGGAACATTCACGTAGGCAACCATGGTCTAGTGGAGTTCATGCAAGGCATCATGACAGTCAAGGGGTACCGTACACTGGTTTCAAACAACATACATCCCTTCATGAAGATAATAATTCCCAACGGCAGTGGTATTTCTCAACAAGATAATGCGCCATGTCACAAGGCCAGGAGTGCGATAGAGTGGTTCAAGGAACAGAGTGGTGACTTCCAAATAATGTGCTGGCCCTCCCAGTCGCCAGGTGTGGACCCGATCGAACACATCTGGATGTGATTGAACGTGGTGTCAGAATTAATCGCCCCCCTCCCTGTAATTGACGGAAATTAGCCGGTTTGTGCGTGCCGATGTGGTGACAAGTCCCTCCTGCGACCAACTAAGGCCTCATGGCTTCCATGTCATGATGCGTCGCTGCTGTTATCCGTGCCAAATGTGGACATGCCGGCTATTAGCTAGGTAGTCACAACGTTCTGGCTGTACAGCGCTGACTGAAAATGCTACTCTGAGATGAAGAGGTTGGCACAGGAGAGGAATCCGTGGCGAGCCACATCAAACCAGTCAGAAGACTGATAACTCAAAAAAAGTTTGACCAGAGTTGTTCGTTACACACAGTAATACTAAAACTACTTTCCATATTGCACCTGTTCTCTAACTTGAGCCTAATTAATTTGGCAGGTTGACGTAGAAGTTTGCATGTGCAATCCCAGACGACGACAGGGGTCTGAAAAGAGTTTAAAATAATAGATATGGAGAAGATCATCTCAAAGTTCGCAAATACAGGCATCACAGCAAATAAAGCACCCCCTCCATTCACTGTGCACGAATCGTGTCCTTATCGAGTACCTATGATGTGAATTACAAATTTGGAGAGATGCTATGTATTTATATTTTGTACGTTTTGTTTTTTTCACGCACTTCTGAAACAATGGAGATAATACTAATAACAGCGCATTCTGTATGTAAAGTTGCGTTTTTTACAAATCTCTAGGTTTTTTCGCACAACGAGAGTCGAGCGGCTATATGTACATTACTGACCATTAAAATTACTACACCACGAAGATGTGCTACAGACGCGAAATTTAACCGACAGGAAGAAGATGTTGTGATATGCAAATGATTAGCTTTTCAGAGCATTCACACAAGGTTGGCACCCGTGGCGACACCTACAATGTGCTGACATGAGGAAAGTTTCCAACCGATTTCTCGTACAGAGACAACAATTAACCGGCGTTGCCTGGTGAAACTTTGTTGTGATGCCTCGTGTAAAGAGGAGAAATGCGTACCATAACGTTTCCGACTCTAATAAACGTCGGACTGTAGCCTATCGCGATTGCGGTTTATCGTATCGCGACATTGCTACTCGCGTTGGTCGAGATCCAATGACTGTTAGCAGAATATGGAATCGGTGGGTTCAGGAGGGTAATATGGAACGCTGTGCTCGATCCCAAGGGCCTCGAATCACTAGCAGTCAAGATGACAGGCATCTCATCCGCATGGCTATTACGGATTGTGCAGCCACGTCTCGATCCCTGAGTCAACAAATGGGGACGTTTGCAAGACAACAACCATTTGCACGAACAGTTCGACGACGTTTGCAGCAGCATGGACTATCAATCAGCTCGGAGACCATGGCTGCGGTTACCCTTGACGCCGCATCACAGACAGGAGCGCCTGCGATGGTGTACTTAACGAAGAACCTGGGTGCACGAACGGCAAAACGTCATTTTTTCCGATGAGTCCAGTTTCTGTTTACAGCATCATGATGATCGTATTCGTGTTTGGCGACATCGCGGTGAACGCACATTGGAAGCGTGTATTCGTCATCGCCATACTGGCGTATCACCCGGCGTGGTGGTATGGGGTGCCATTGGTTACACGTCTCGGTCACCTCTTGTTCGCATTGACGGCACTTGAACAGTGGACGTTAGATTTCAGATGTGTTACGACCCGTGGCTCTACCCTTCATTCGATCCCTGCGAAACCCTATATTTCAGCAGGATGATGCACGACCGCATGTTGCAGGTCCTGTATGGGCCTTTCCGGATACAGAAAATGTTCGAATGCTGCCTTGGCCAGCACATTCTCCATATCTTTCACAAACTGAATACGTCTGGTCAATGGTGGCCGAGCAACTGGCTCGTCACAATACGCCAGTCACTACTCTAGATGAGCTGTGGTATCGTGTTGAAGCTGCATGGCCAGCTGCACCTGTACACGCCATCCAAGCTCTGTTTGACTCAATGCCCAGGCGTATCAAGGCCGTTATTGCGGCCAGAGGTGATTGTTCTGGGTGCTGATTTCTCAGGATCTATGCACCCAAATTGCGTGAAAATGTAATAACATGTCAGTTGTAGTATAATATGTTTGTCCAATGAATACCCGTTTATCATCTGCATTTTTTCTTGGTATAGCAATTTTAATGGCCAGTAGTGTAATAGTAGCCACGGCAGGTTTTAGTTCGCTTACCTGGTAGCACGTCGTCATGCGGCGCAACAGCCAAGGCGACATGGCGGTGAAGTGTCCCAAGGTGGCGCCCTGCATGTCGTGGATGAGCACCTCGCCGCAGATGACCGTCGGGTCGTCCTCCCACAAGGTGGCGTCGGAGCTCATGAAGTCCACTTTGGACGTCTCCTGTGGCGGCAGGGTGCCCGGCGGCAGCTTGCCCATGCGAATCACAGTCACGCGTCTGCCCTCTGCGTCTCGTTCTGGTAGCTGCACTACGACCCTGAAGATGGAAAACGTGTCCCTGCACAATTGCGGACTGTTGTTATTTTTTATACAATGAGCGGATATTGTTGCATTTCCGTCAAGTAGAGGCGAGGATATTTCAGCAGCGGACAGTGATAAGGGGGTGGAAGCGACTAGTCGCCTCGGTGAGAGACAGAAGTCATTGAGCCAAGTGGCTGTAGAGGCTGTAGTGGCTCCAGCAGGCATGAGTGTTGGATAGACTAATCCTTTTGTTCCCTGCCTGCTTTTAATAAACGCATACCACGGCGAGGAAACTTCGCATACTGTACTTGAACCATTCCAAACACGCCGTTGTGTTACTGTGATGATTATCACTGTATGGACTTCGATTACGATTTGGATACAACAGGGGCTATTTATGTACTGGTACAGTCGGACTTAGAATCCATTGGGGAATTTATCTGCTTGATAGTTTCAGATGATGTTTCGCATCATTGTCTTCCGGCTTCTACCTTTTGTGAATGTCTGCCATACCTGCCTGAACTGCACTCCAAGCGCCACATAGCGGAACTCACCTACCGAGTGCGTAACGAATAATATGTGTTTATGTGGAATCGGGCGCAAAAAGAAAAATCATAGTCAAAGACTGTGAGAAGCAAATGGATGCATTGGGTTGATCCAAATCTATACCTACACCGTGCATGTCACCTTACAGTGTATGAAGGGGGTACTTCTTTTACTACTGACGTTTATCCTTTTTCTCTTCCATTCGCGAATGGCTGGTGGGAAGAAATACAGCCGATAAACCTCTCCCTCTTTCTCAGAATTTCTCGTTGCGAACGTTTCCAGAATCATGTGTTTCCTATTGAAAAGTACCTCTTGTTATTTCAGCAGTAAGGCTCTCATTTAACACAACACCTCTCTTGCTGCAAGTTCCACTGGTGTTTGTTGAACATCTCCGTAACACTCTCCCTCTTGATGAACCTTCCTGTGACACAATGCGCCGCTCTTTTCTCTCTTTCTCTCTCCCCCTCTCCGTCTCACCCCTTCTGTCTCTGTCTCTGTCTCTCTCTCATATATCAGTTCAACGTGCTAATGGTCCCAGACAGTTGTGCATTACTCAAGACCCTATCTGAAAAGTTTCATGTAAGTTACTTCTTTCGTGCATGAATTAATTTTTGTTTTGATTCTCCCACTTAAATCAGTCTGGATTCTTTTCTTATTTCCTACTATTTGTTTTATGTGCTAATTTGCACTTTAGATGGCATGCTAGATACACCTAGATACCTACATAAGCAATCTGCGGTACCGCCATCCGACCGCTATGGTTTGGTTAAAATTGTGAAGACTTCTCTTGCAACGGGAAATGGTACAAATAATATTTTGCTTTTTCAAGGAAAATTAATGCTCACCAATACATTTTGTGTTTTAAGAGATTAATCGAAAGTATATCAAAACCGAATTTTGCAAACTTATAACCTTCCCCTAACCTAGTTAATTGAAATAAATTTGTGTTCCTAGTAATGTTGAGTGAGTCCGCTCACTGTTTATTAGAAAATAGGTACAAAATGTTATAAGTGAGTAATTTTAAGACATTATTTTAAAACTGTCTCTACTCGCTGTGTGCCAGCCCTCGGAAAGTGAGAGCAGTCTCCGTTTGATTCCCCGTCACCTCAGCATTTGCCGAAAAAGAATTATCGATGATGGGTGCTTACCGGCGGCAAGTGAGAGACAGGACTTCATTACATTTAAATTAAAAATAATTATTTAAGTGAAAAACTTTTAAATATAATACGCTTCTTAACATTTCTCCTATACCCATACAGATTCCTATCAACATACAAATCGTCCTGGAAATTTGTGGTTGTGAATTTTTAATAGCTACGACAATACTTGTGAAATTAAAAACGAAGAAAGTGGGACGCATGAAGTAGGTAATTGATGCATGAACAGTTCACCTAAGGTGCTAACAATTTTATTGCACTTCAAATTAATCGAACTGTTGCGTCATTTTTCTCAACGGCAGACATTCTGTACATTCCTTACAATTGTCTACTGCATGCACCTCACGTTCTCCGTTTTCAGTTTTACAAATATTGTCGTAGCTATTAGAAATTCACACCTCCTGGATATTGTGTAGTTTGTCTCTAAAAGGTGTTAACGCTAGGCATGGTTGACGTATAAAGGAAAATGCTGTAAAAGTATGTAAATAAAATCACTCATCCCCGGAAACTGAGTGAGAGCATTCATGTAACGGCACCAACCGACAGAGATTTGTATCAGTCAGTTGTCTCGCATTGAGTGAAACCACTTGAACTGGGTGAGTGCGCGGATACATTTATGAAATTGACGTGATAATAGAGGTTAGTTTCATTTGGTCTGTATCATTCGACTGAAAAAATCGACAAACCAATCGGTTGTTAAAAACAGTGAATTCTCTTATCGCTAGCCGTTACTAGTCATCTCGGGAGCATTGATTCCTTCACTGAACTGTTCCAATGTTCTCTAAAGTGGGGGTATGTAAACAACGTACTTAATGTACCCCCATTGGAAAGAGCTACAAGGCGTTTGGTCAGGCGACCTGTAGATCCGAGGGAATAGGGCCCCATCATCTTTACAAAAACGATCCCTCCAGTGACGCGGAATTTCGTCGTTCAGGTTGCGACGAACTTTGATCCTACAATGAGGGAGTGCCCCATCTTGTTGGAAAATGAAATATCTGAATCAGCGGTCAGTATTGGAAACAATAAGAACTGTAACATATCCCCTTACAGCTCTGTTTGTAAAACTACAATGAAAACATTAACTTCTTGCGAATCTCGTTCGTGCGCCACAATTTCACGAGAATTTTCAGTGACTCATCCTCTTGCATTTTGTCGATTAACCGTTCTAGATAAATGGAAGGACTCTTCGCCGTTGAATATCAGCTTGCAGGTGAAATGTTCATTTTCAAGTTCTTCCTGACTTGTGATGCGAAATTGAAGGCGCCAGCCATGACCTTGCCTCTTGATGGTGTCTCGAGCTGCAGACGGTACGGTTTGAAAGTTAATCGCCGTCGTAGAAGCCTCCACACGGTCTGATGAGGTATTCCAATTTCGTGACATACCGACACTTTATTTTTTTGGACTGCGTACGAAATTTTCCCTCGCCCTGCTCGCGGTTGCATCTGGCACACTTGGTCGACCGGTACCTTTCTGTTTACAGAGAGAACCAGCATCCCTAACCTGCCGACACAAACGAACAATGCTGCATTCACATGGCTGTTTCTTGTCAGAATTCCTTTTGAATGCGTGCTGCACTGTTGTAACGGAAAAACACCTCGCATTCATACACACAAAAAGTCTTTTCGTGCTCTCTTGCCGTTTTCTCAAAGCGCTGCCCTAGTAACACCAACTGGTGGGCACAATAAAAACTCAGTCTACTGTTTTATTCACGCTTAAGGGGCTCCGGAACGCCCTATACTTGCAATGTTAAAATAACTCTTATAAATTACATCTTTCCTCACAAAGTATTTGAGGTAGGAAGTTGAACTTTTTACAGATTATTTATTGGAATATGGGCTACAACTTAACACAGGGATTTTACAAAATTTTAGTTCAGTTATTAAAGATGATTTTTTTTCAATTGTAATGAAAATTCACAACATTTTTTTGCAATTTTTTATTTATATATTCAAAAATATACAGTTTTTTGGAAAAAGGCTGTGTTAAATTATGCAGAAGGTACTGTGTAACATTTACTGAAAGTTTGAAACAAATATGTTTGGAAGATCCTTAGAAAACATGTAATTAGTATGAGAAAATAAAAGTTTTGGGAATCGAGCGACAAAGATTGGATTAACTTTTTAGTGCATTCCAGGTCCATAGGATGGATTATCTTCATCCTCTGCAAACTCCTCCTCCAGCTTCCTCTTGTTCCTCGTCCTGTCTACTCTTGCTTGTATTTCTAGACTCTTTACAGCCCTGTCTGCAGCCCGAAGGCGTTCCTTGTCTAAAGCAAGCATCGCTCGTACCATGTTAGAACCTATCTTCATTCCCATATTTCTAAATACCTTGCACCTTACAATGTTGCCATCATTGAAAGTCGCAACAGCAACTTTACTTTTACTCATTATTATACTTCAACAAAACAGTGACTCAAGAAACAGAATTAATTACGAATATTTTCGAGATAACGACAGAGTAAACAAACATGAAACAATCGACAATCACACCAGCGATATATATTGAACCATCACAGGTTATCCACAACACATACTTTATCTCACATCACTAAAATGTACCTGATGAACACGGACGTTAATAATAACACCATTTGACAGCAGTTTAACAGCGCCACAGTGGGTCACGCCCATGTAGAACACATTTCAAAAGAAATTTAAAAATAGTTGTAGTCTTCGGAATTGAATAAATTATATATCTATTAAAAGGTAATAGTCTGCAGATTCAGAAAACGAAAAAAAGTAAAAATTGAACTTTTCATGATTTTGAGCTTTTCCGGAGCCCCTTAAATCGTATTTATGCTCGTAACACTTTGGAAAGTATATAACTCCGGAAACGAATGTATCATTTATAGTAGCCACGCATTTTTCCGCATGTAGCTGCACAGACATTAAAAAAACGTCAACTCAGATGATAGCTAACACTGCTGAGTTGCGAAGTGCCGAACATTAGATCGTACACAACATAGCTTTGAGTCGATGAACCGTCACCATTTTTACCATCATGAATCCTGCGTAGCTAGCAGGTGCTAGGCAGCGTTAGAAATGGAGATGACAGCTTGACGCGGAGTTGTGCACGAGTTCGTCATTGATTGCCACCTCTGAAAGGAAAAAGTGGCGACGGGAATAGACCATGGCCTATACCGAGGTACCATCTCGGGATGCGCCGTAAGTAGTCTGGGAAAACTGCAGAAAACGTACATGAGGGGGCTGAATGATCCACGCTGTAGCACGGTAGTCAGTGATAATGCTGAAAGTTGTATTGAATGAGGGAGAGTCTAGAAAATTGCAGGGCACCATAATCGATGGGAGTGGTACGTCCAAACAACGGTAAAAATACACTGAGGTGGCAAAAGTCATGAGATACCGATGTGCAAATAAACAGATGGCGGTAGTATTGGGTATAGAAAGTATAAAAGGACAGTGTATTGGCGGAGATGTTATTTGTTCTTAGGTGACTCATGTGAAAAGGTTTCCGACGTGATTATGGCTGCACGACGGGAATGTACAGACTCTGAACGCGGAATGGTAGCTGAAGATAGACGCATGGGACATTCTATTTCGGAAATCGTTAGGGAATTCAATAATCCGAGATCCACAGTGTCACGATAGTGCCGAGAACATAAAATTTTAGGCACTATCTCTCATCACGGACGACGCAGTGCCCGACGGTCTTCACTTAACGATTGAGAGCAGCGGCGTTTGCGTGGAGTTGTCAGTGCTAAGAGACGAGCACCCGCGGAAATCGATGTGGGACATGCGGCGAGTGTCCCCGACAGGACAGAAAGGTGATGGCAGAAAACGACCGACGGCAGTGCTTTTGCTAACAGTACGATATCTTTCGTGGGCTCCTGACCCTATCGGTTGTACGCTAGGCAACTGAAGAACCGTGAACTGGGCAGACGAGTCCCCATTTCAGTTGCTAACAAGGGAACCTCCCCATCGCACCCCCCTCAGATTTAGTTATAAGTTGGCACAGTGGATAGGCCTTGAAAAACTGAACACACATCAATCGAGAAAACAGGAAGAAGTTGTGTGGAACTATGAAAAAAATAAGCAAAATATACAAACTGAATAATCCATTTGGATGATAGGCAACATCAAGGACTACGTAAGTCAAGGAGCACCGTGGCCCTGCGGTTAGCGTGAGCAAATGCAGAACGTAAGGTCCTTGGTTCAATTCTTCCCTGGAGTGAATTATTTTTTCAGACAATTATCAAAGTTCAAGCACTCACACATAATCAACTTCGCTCTCCAAAATTCCTGGACATGTTCATATTTACTTGGACATATGCAGGATTTGACAGTCTACACACGGAAAAATTTGAAAACGTTCAAAACATGTTTTGACAGAGCACAGAGAAAACTGTCCGACTGTGAAACTGTTGCATTCATTTGTTGCAGTTTATGTGACAAACTCTTATGTTTTCATCACTATTTTGGGAGTGATTATCACATCCACGAGAAAACCTAAATCGGGCAAGGTAGAAGAATCTTTTTACCCATTCGCCAAGTGTACAAGTTAGGTGGGTCGACAACATATTCTTGTCATGTGACGCACATGCCGTCAGCAGTGTCGTATAGAATATATCTGACGTGTTTTCCTGTGGAGGAATTGGTCGACCTATGACCTTGCGATCAAATGTTTTCGGTTCCCATTGGAGAGGCACGTCCTTTCGTCTACTAATCGCACGGTTTTGCGGTGCGGTCGCAAAACACAGACACTAAACTTATTACAGTGAACAGAGACGTCAATGAACGAATGACAGATCATAACTTTGCCAAAATAAAGAAAGTAAAATTTACACTCGAGGGAAGAGTTGAACCAAGGACCTCTCGTCCCGCAGCTGTTCACGCTAACCACAGGTCCACGGCACTCCGGAGCGCAAAATATCCCTGATTTTCCTATCTTGCTCATGGACTACTCAGTTTGTATATTTTGTTTATTTTTTTCATAGTTTCACACAACTTCTTCCTGTTTTCTCGATTGATGTGTGTTCAGTTTTTCAAGGCCTATCCACTGTGCCAACTTATAACTAAATCTGAGGGGGGTGCGATGGGGAGGTTCCCTTGTAAGAGTTGATGGTAGGGTTAGAGTGTGGAGCGGAGCCCACGAAGCCATGGACCAAACTGCCAAGAAGGCACTGTGCAAGATGGTGATGGCTCCATAATGGTGTGGGCCGCGTTTACATGGAATGCTCGGGGAACTGGAATTTTCAGCCGTTCATGGAATTCAATTGTGGAGACTATGCGCCTTGTCATGCGACCAGGACTGTTAAAAATTGGTCTGAAGAACATTCTGGACAGTTCAAGCGAATTATTTTACCGCCCAGACCATCCGACATGAATACCATCGAACATTTAAGGGACATAATCGAGAGGTCTCCTCGTGCGCAGAGTCCAGCGTCAGCAACACTTTCGAAATTATGGGCGGCTATAGAGGCAGCATGGCTCAGTATTTCTGCAGGCGACTTTATTTATTTATTCATTTATTTATTCATTTACACGTCAAGTTCCGTAGGAACAAATTGAGGAGCAAATATCTAAGGTACTGAAACGTCTCAGTACATGAAACTACAACATAAAAGTAATAACAGATAAAAATAAATGTTCATGAACCTGAAAAAAGTCAGCCCATAAGTATAAGTAAACGTTATCAGCAATACAATAAGAGTCAGCTTAATTTTTCAAGGAACTCCTCGACAGAATAGAAGGAGTGATCCATGAGGAAACTCTTCAGTTTCGATTTGAAAGTGCGTGGATTACAGCTAAGATTTTTGATTTCGAGTGGCAGCTTATTGAAAATCGATGCAGCAGTACACTGCACACCTTTTTGCACAAGAGTTAAGGAAGTTCGATCCAAATGCAGGATTGATTTCTGCCGAGTATTAACCGAGTGAAAGCTGCTTATTCTTGGGAATAAACTAACATCGGTAACACGAAACGACAATAAAGAATATACATATTGAGAGACGAATGTCAAAATACCAAGACTCGTGAACAGAGGTTGACAAGAGGTTCGCGAACTCACACCACTTACTGCCCGAACCGCCCGTTTCTGAGCCAAAAATATCCGTTTAGAATGGGAAAAGTTACCCCAAAATATAATATCATACGACGTAGGCGAATGAAAATAAGCGAAGTAGACTAATTTTCTTGTCGATTATCACTCACTTTTGATACCGTTCGAATAGTAAAAATGGCAGTATTAATTCTTTGAACAAGATCCTGAACGTGGGCTTTCCACGACAGCTTACTATCTATCTGAACACCTACAAATTCGAACTGTTCAGTTTCACTAATATATGCCCATTCTGTGAAATTAAAACGTCAGGTTTTGTTGAATTGTGTGTTAGAATCTGTAAAAACTGAGTCTTACGGTGATTTAACGTTAGTTTATTTTCTACAAGCCATGAACTAAAGTCACGTACTGCACTATTTGAAACCGAGCCAATGTTGCACACAACATCCTTTATTACCAAGCTAGTGTCATCAGCAAACAGAAATATTTTAGAGTTACCCGTAATACTAGAGGGCGACATTGGCCCCTGGGGCACCCCCACCCCCCTCACTATAGACAGTGCCCCACATCACAGCCGTTATCACCATTGTGAATAATGACCTTTTGCTGCCTGTTGCTAAAGTAAGAGGTGAACCAATTGTGAGCTGCTCCCCATATTCCGAAATGGTCCAACTTCTTGCGCAATATTTTGTGATCAACACAATCAAATGCGTTACTTAAATCAAAAAGTACCGCAAGCGTTCGAAATTTTTTGTTTAGCCCATCCAGTACCTCACAGAGAAAAGAGAATATAGCATTTTCAGTTGTTAAACGACTTCTAAAGCCGAACTGTACATTTGATAGCAAATCGTATGATATAAAATGGCCAATTATCCTTACATACACAGCCTTTTCAATAACTTTTGCAAACACTGATGGCATAGAAATAGGTCTAAAATTATCTACATTAGCCCTTTCTCCCTTTTTATAAAGTGGCTTTACTACTGAGTACTTTAATCGCTCAGGAAACTGACCATTCCTAATCGAAAAATTACAAATATGGCTAATTACAGGGCTAACATGTGCAGCACAGTATTTAGTATTCTGCTAGACACTCCATCATAAACATGAGAGTCCTTAGTCTTCAGTGATTCAATTACTGACTCAATCTCCCCCTTGTCTGTATCACAGAGGACTATTTCAGACATCAATCTCGGAAAGGCATTTGCCAAGAAAGTTATATGATTTCCTGTAGAAACTAAATTTTTATTTAGTTCACCAGCAGTGCTCAGAAAATAATTCTTAATTACTGTACATATATCTGATTTATCAGTAACAGAAATATTTTTTACTGCGAACTGACTTTATATCGTCGGCCTTGTGCTGCTGACCAGACACTTCCTTCACAACTGACCATACGGTGTTAACTTTATCCTGTGAATTAGCTATTCTATTTGCATACCACATACTCTTTGCCTTCCTAATAACATTTTTAGCACCTTACAATACTATTTGTAATGGGCTACTGTAGCTTAATTGTGACTACTTCTAACATTTTGATATAATTCCCGCTTTGTTCTACATGATATCCTTATCCCATTAGTCAGCCACCCGGGCTGCCTATTACTACTAATACCCCGTTTAGAATGTTCCAATGGACAGCGACTCTCAAAGAGCATGAGAAATGTGTTATGGAAAGCATTGTATTTATCATCTATGTTATCGGCACTATAAACATCCTGCCACTCTTTTTCCTTGACAAGTTTTAAAAACTCTCTATTTCTGCTGGATTAACTTCCCTACATAGTTTGTAATTAAATATGGCATTGGTTTGAGTACAAAAGCCTTTTAGTGTTAAAATTTGTGCATCATGGTCTGAAAGGCCATTCACGCTTTTACTAACAGAATGCCCATCTAGTAATGAAGAATGAATAAAAATATTGTATATGACTGTGCTACTGTTCCCCTGAACCCTAGATGGAAAAAACACAGTTTGCATCAGATCATATGAATTTAGGAGATCCACCAACTTTTGGAGTCCAGGTCACGTCGGGCTGCTGTACTACGGCGGGCAAGAAGAGATCCACGACAACGTTAGGAGGTATCCCACAAATTATGTCATGATGTTAGATACTCGCTTGCAACTGCCGTCCGGCCGGCGATTATTTATGTCACATTCTACCTGGTCAAATAACGTTTGTCTGCGTATGTAACTACTTGACTAGAAAAGCAAAAAATTCCGTTGTTTTGTCCTAGATTAATGCAAGGAAGTTTTTAGGCAACTAGGGCGGTGCTACGTCTTATAACGCACTGTAAGCTTGAAAGAGTCCGGATACACCGTAGTTATGATTCCAGGCTGATACACCATTGTTATGATTCGAAGCTAAGCCATGCACTTACATACACTCCTGGAAATTGAAATAAGAACACCGTGAATTCATTGTCCCAGGAAGGGGAAACTTTATTGACACATTCCTGGGGTCAGATACATCACATGATCACACTGACAGAACCACAGGCACATAGACACAGGCAACAGAGCATGCACAATGTCGCCACTAGTACAGTGTATATCCACCTTTCGCAGCAATGCAGGCTGCTATTCTCCCATGGAGACGATCGTAGAGATGCTGGATGTAGTCCTGTGGAACGGCTTGCCATGTCATTTCCACCTGGCGCCTCAGTTGGACCAGCGTTCGTGCTGGACGTGCAGACCGCGTGAGACGACTCTTCATCCAGTCCCAAACATGCTCAATGGGGGACAGATCCGGAGATCTTGCTGGCCAGGGTAGTTGACTTACACCTTCTAGAGCACGTTGGGTGGCACGGGATACATGCGGACGTGCATTGTCCTGTTGGAACAGCAAGTTCCCTTGCCGGTCTAGGAATGGTAGAACGATGGGTTCGATGACGGTTTGGATGTACCGTGCACTATTCAGTGTCCCCTCGACGATCACCAGTGGTGTACGGCCAGTGTAGGAGATCGCTCCCCACACCATGATGCCGGGTGTTGGCCCTGTGTGCCTCGGTCGTATGCAGTCCTGATTGTGGCGCTCACCTGCACGGCGCCAAACACGCATACGACCATCATTGGCACCAAGGCAGAAGCGACTCTCATCGCTGAAGACGACACGTCTCCATTCGTCCCTCCATTCACGCCTGTCGCGACGCCACTGGAGGCGGGCTGCACGATGTTGGGGCGTGAGCGGAAGACGGCCTAACGGTGTGCGGGACCGTAGCCCAGCTTCATGGAGACGGTTGCGAATGGTCCTCGCCGATACCCCAGGAGCAACAGTGTCCCTAATTTGCTGGGAAGTGGCGGTGCGGTCCCCTACGGCACTGCGTAGGATCCTACGGTCTTGGCGTGCATCCGTGCGTCGCTGCGGTCCGGTCCCAGGTCGACGGGCACGTGCACCTTCCGCCGACCACTGGCGACAACATCGATGTACTGTGGAGACCTCACGCCCCACGTGTTGAGCAATTCGGCGGTACGTCCACCCGGCCTCCCGCATGCCCACTATACGCCCTCGCTCAAAGTCCGTCAACTGCACATACGGTTCACGTCCACGCTGTCGCGGCATGCTACCAGTGTTAAAGACTGCGATGGAGCTCCGTATGCCACGGCAAACTGGCTGACACTGACGGCGGCGGTGCACAAATGCTGCGCAGCTAGCGCCATTCGACGGCCAACACCGCGGTTCCTGGTGTGTCCGCTGTGCCGTGCGTGTGATCATTGCTTGTACAGCCCTCTCTCAGTGTCCGGAGCAAGTATGGTGGGTCTGACACACCGGTGTCAATGAGTTCTTTTTTCCATTTCCAGGAGTGTAACAGGCTGAGTGTACTGTGACACGGATCAGCGAGCGGCAAGGCATGTCATCTCCTGTTCGACCATGCTAAGTAAAGCGTTATGGTGCTCAGACCAAACTTCGGTATGAGGGCACATTTACTATCTGGAGACATATAGTGCTCAACCTGTGTCCATCCTTTTCTTTGGCGTCATTTGCACATTTTGGGTCCTTACATGGTGAACAGTAGCGCATTCCACATCCAGCAACATTATGTAGTCATCTGTGTTTTCTGTTACCAATGTATCACCACAACACAGGTGTGAAAGCATGGCTTCAATCTGTGTGTATCTTATTTTGTCTGTACTCCGTCATGTCTGCGCTCTGTACTTCCTAGACAAACGTAGAAAAACAGGGTTGCATTATTCATTTCGGGTGTGAACAACAACATAAAAGTGATCATTGTGTCAGAACAATGATGGCTATTACAGAACAAGGATTCATCTCAGGTCTGTGCCTGATCACCTTGCTTCTGCGGTATTCGAAGCGTTGTCGTGTAAGTACGGCAGAACCATGGTAACGAGTCATAAGTAAGTGCGTCAGAACCACGGTAAGGAGTCATAAGTAAGTGCGTCAGAACCACGGTAAGGAGTCATAAGTAAGTATGGCAGAGCCACGGTAACGAGCCATAAGTAAGTACGGCAGAACCGCGGTAACGAGCCATAAGTAAGTGCGGCAGAACCACGGTAAGGAGCCATAAGTAAGTGCGGCAGAACCACGGTAAGGAGCCATAACCGAGCATTCAGTGTCACAGCCGCAGCTTTACGACACAGTTAGGTTTCAACTTACGCAGAGTTGAGATACTTCTGGGCGATCGGCGCGAAGGGGTCCCTGTTCGTGAATATCTCCGGCAGTGCCGAGCGCATCGTGTAGTACATGTCCAGCTTCTGCTTGGTCTTCTCCAGCGAGAACTTGCAGCCGCGCAAGAACGTCAGGATCCACTGGTCGTCTGCGAAAACGTCACCATAGTGTGAAAAAACATATACTTTCCAGTTACGCAATGCAACTAAAATAGAATTTTAGATGGAATAGAAGCAATCAATAACAGTGAAACAATCGAAAAAACTAAATTTATTCATGTATACTCGTATTAGTGAAAAATGAAAGAAAAATCACATCTAATAACGTGATGCTTTACCCGTCAAGGCATCTGACAAACTGCGTAAAGAATGATTATTTAAAGTGTCGTTCTGTGGCCCGAGTGTGAAGCATGTACTCGGCATGAGACTCCTAGCGTCTTCAAAATTTTATCAGATTTACTGAAAACATATTCTCATTTTTAACACTAGACGGACCGAGGGGTGAAACTGGCCACTTTTTGAACTTTTCACTTCCTTTCTAAGCAAACCGTAAACTGGAATAAGTTGATGTATTGTGACTTCTCATTATTTGTATGAAATATTAACCACCGTTTTTTGGAGTGCCCTGTTTCTATTAGGTTGTGAAATATGAAGCTTACTACCTTGAAAGACGGTGGGGCAACTTCGGGCCCTCATAACATTTTTCTTTATTTTTTGGCTACTTCTTTGCAATACTGTTTATGAAATCACATCAGCTGTTGTGATATTCTTGTTCAAATATGCGCCAACAATGTCATTCAATTCAGCGCTGATTGTTGGTTAGTTGAAGCAAGGATTTAAGATATTATCTGTTATGACGGTATCTGATAGTCGTCACCGAAATCATGAGTTATGAATACAGGAAGTACCTAACAGACGTCTAAATACGAGAACAGTGGTTCCCAACCTTTCTGAAACAATTACCCCCAGTGCAATCAGATATGAATGATATTTAGTTTTTGTAGGAATTTTATTAAATCACAAATTAATGAATCAATGAGATAATTGGTACATCTTATTTCTAACAACCTTCCTTCATAGAATGATGAAGTGATTTTCAGTGCATCGTGAGGGCTACCTAAGAACTCCTCAGATAGGAAAGTTGACGATCTATGTTGAGAGTAGACACTTGTTATGCAACAGGCTTCATCTGCACCACTTCTCTACACTCGGACCCTGCACCCCAACTGAAAATCAACCAAATTAAAATGCGTGCTACAATAAGGCCTACTAATTGTAAATCACGTGATTGATGGAAGCCTTATTTCTGAAATGGCAACAATAGGGGAACTTCAGGCTGCCAATGCTTTGTGTCTGATCATTGCCATTAATAACAATAATAGTAACAATGCCCTGTAGGCACTACAGCAAGATAGTAGCCACTACGTAGTTATTATTGTATTGTGCTGTCAATTATTTCGTTTATTGTTAGGAAGTGAATAGTGAAGCAATTATGGTCTATTGTGGGAACTGTAAGGGGTAGTCAAATGAAAAAGAGACGGATGGAAAAAAAGTAAGTAAAATGTTTATTATTTCAAGGGTAGTCGCCATAATACACTTATCCCAATGTTAATACACACATCAAAAAAACTTTTGCATCACCCCAGTTCCCAGAACTCCTGAAGACAGACGTTGACTGTGGATATTGTATCACAGACACAGTCCGTTTGACTGTTCGGAGGTGTCACTAAGCGCGCCCAAAGATGTAAACAACTACGCATGAACAGGCCTATTAGACGGAGGGGGTCCTAAAGCCAATCACTTCCAGTCATTCCACCAGCAAGGAGGTACACAGCACGTGTTGTCTGTAGTTCAACCATGCCTAGACGGTCAATACCGCGGTTTGATCGCGTCCGCATTGTTACTTTGTGCCAGGAAAGGCTCCCAACAAGGGAAGCGTCCAGGCGTCTCGGAGTGATCCAAAGCGATGTTGTTCTGACATGGAGGAGATACGGAGAGACAGGAACTGTCGATGACATGCCTCGCTCAAACCGCCCAAGGGCTACTGCTGCCGTGGATGGCCGCTACCTACGGGTTATGGGTCGGAGGAACGCTGACAGCAACGAAACCATGCTGAATAATGCTTTTCGTGCAGCCATAGGACGTCGTGTTACGAATCAAACTGTGCACAATAGGCTGCATGATGCGCAACTTCATTCCCGACGTCCATGGCGAGGTCCATCTTTGCAACCACGACTCCATGCAGCGTGGTACAAATGGGCCCAACAACATGCCGAATGGACCGCTATACATTGATATCACGTTCTCTTTACCAATGAGTGTCGCATATGCCGTCAACCAGACAATCGTCGGAGACGTGTTTGGAGGCAACCCGATCAGGCTGAACGCCTTAGACACACTGTCCAGCGAGTGCAGCAAGGTGGAGGTTTCCAGCTGTTTTGGGGTGGCATTATGTGGGGCCGACGTACGCCGCTGGTGGTCATGGAAAGCGCCGTAACGACTTTACGATACGAGATTGCCATCCTCCGACCTATAATGCAACCGTATCGGCAGCATATTGGCGAGGCATTGGTCTTCAAGGACGACAATTCGCGCCCCCATCGTGCACATCTAGTGAATGACTTCCTTCAGGATAACCGCTCGACTAGAGTTGCCACCATGTTCTCCAGACGCGAATCTTATTGAAAATGCCTGGGATAGATTGAGAAGGGCTGTTTATGGACGACGTGTCTGACCAACCACTTTGAGGGATCTACACCGAATCGCCATTGAGGGTCCGCAGCTCGTGGTCGTGCGGTAGTGTTCTCGCTTCCCACGCCCGGGTTCCCGGGTTCGATTCCCGGCGGGGTCAGGGATTTTCTCTGCCTCGTGATGACTGGGTGTTGTGTGATGTCCTTTGGTTAGTTAGGTTTAAGCAGTTCTAAGTTCTAGGGGACTGATGGCCATAGCTGTTAAGTCCCATAGTGCTCAGAGCCATTTGAACCGCCATTGAGCAGTGGGACAATCTGGACCAACAGTGCCTTGATGAGCTTGTGGATAGTATGCCACGACGAATACAGGCATGCATCAGTGAAAGAGGAGATGCTACTGGGTATTACAGGTACCGATGTGTATAGCAATCTGGACCACCAACTCTGAAGGTCTCGCTGTGTGGTGGTACAACATGCAATATGTGGTTTTGATGAGCAATAAAAAGGGTGGAAATGATGTTTATGTTGATCTCTATTCCAATTTTCTTTACGGGTTCCGGAACTCTCGGAACCGAGGTGATGCAAAACTTTTTTTGATATATCCCACTGTGAGATAAGACAGTCAACGCCTTCGTGGGGAAACGTTTGCAGTTTCCTTCGGAACATGATTTTACCGAGGCGTGTACTTCAGAAGCGAATTAATGGTCACGAATGTCTTTCTTCAGTGCATATAATATATGGAAATTGTGTGTGGGGGGGAGGGGGATCAGGGTTGTACGGGGAATGTGTGAGAGCGTCCCAGCGAAACTGCAGCAGCGTAGTCCAAACAACAAGCACGCTAGCTCCGGAGAGGCCTGAGGGTCATTTTCTTTGATGCAGGGGCCGCTCGCTGCTCATTGAGTTCCGGGAACGAGGCACCACAATTAACGGACAGCGGCAGATGGGCACTTCACAAAAACTGAAGTTTCCCGTCAAGTTAATACACCCAGGAATGCTGACGGACAGCATAATTCCGTAGCAGGATAATGCCCGCCCACATGTTGCCGAGGTTGTTTCGACCAGCTGCAGAAGTTTCTCTGAGAGGCGCTTAAACATCCTTCATACAGTTCAGATTTCTCTCCATGCGATTCACATGTCTTTGAAGCCCGGAAAAAAGACATTCGTGGCCGTTGATTTGCTTCGGGCGAATAAGGGCACGCGTGGGTACAATCATGGCTCCGCAGGAAACTACAAACATTTTCCCATGAAGGCATTCATCACCTTGTCTCATAGACGTATGATGTTAAATGATAAACAGTTTACCTACATTTTGGTATCTGTTTCGTTTTCACTTGACAGCCTCTTATACCTTCATCACAGAGAAGGGATCTTCGTGAGATATTTATGCACACGATATTCACCTGTCTCATAGATGCATGGTACAGTATATGGGTGTAGTGGGTGTTCTATGTGTGGAAGATGTTCGTGTATTAGTTTCACAAGCTTAAACTCCAACAAATTTAATGCGTCAATGCACAGTATATCTCAATAATTCGATGTGAACGGGGCCAGGACAACCTTGAACTATTGAAAATCATACTATCGAAACTTACGTAGGAAAAGAAATAAAACGACTTTTATAAGAATAAACCACATGAAGAACGCTTGACTTACTATTTCTATTTTTTAAACTTCGAATTCTTTATAGTTTTTCGGTTGAAAGATTCTTCAGAGTATTTCTTTGAATAAAACTGTGCAAATTTAAGTTTGTTTCTTGGCCAGTCACGAACAATAACTTCCTCGAAAACATATTTAGATCAATTTTTTATTGTTTCTCCTTTGTGACGTCGTTTCAATGTCTCTGACGTATATTCAAAGACACAAATTTACTTTTCTTTGTTGCAGCAGTCTTTTTTAGGTGTACAAGCAAAACAGTCAACAAAGAAAACGAAACACAACACTATATTTTACCGTTAATGACAAACCTGAAAGACCACTTTCAACGGAATGCTTATATAAACTATTAAAAACTGCGTGAAACGTATGTATGATGTTGAATAGGTGTTGTGCCATCAAGGCTGAGGAAACGGTTCGAGGTTCAATATTTTTTTTTAGATATATCGAGACTCTAGTGTCTTTGAAAACAAAAAAATGTTATTTTTGGTAACTTATATAAACGGTATTTTTTTAAGAAATAATTATGGTAGTAATGATCTTTTAAAAATAATTTCCTTTCGTTGCTTGTTTTTACCTATCAGAAAGCTACATTTTACACATTAGGGGTAATTACCCCCGGGTTTGGAACTACTGTTCTAGAAGCACTGAGAAAAACAGAAGACAAACGCTCAGGCGAAGAATTTGAGTTTTGTGACAGTAATCGGGACAATGAAGAAAGTGTGGTAGTTACAGTGTCTGCAGATGAAGAAAGTGAGTCGTGCAACGAAGGTGAAGATATAAACATAGTACAGGGTAGGGAAAAATGAAGTTCCTACATCCAACATGCCCTCTGATGATCCAATTCCTAGCTCTATAAGGTCAACAACTCGGACAAGAGTTGCTTCCCCCCCTCCTCCTCCCCCGGAAGCCAGTCAAAAACTGTTACTGGGAAACAAAAACTTACTGAGGAAAAAGAAACAGCAAAAGATGGGACTCTGTGTGAAATTCTGGATTCTAATACAGGTCAGTAATATTTTTGCTCTTTGTGTAGAGTTTTAGATTGTAAAATTAGAATAAAAACTAACGATAAAAAGCTTGCATAATAAATAGCAAAAATAATGACTTAATATGCTATTGTACAGCGAATAAAAGAACAGATATACTCATATAATATCAGTACATTATACGTTATAAAAAGTACAGTCATTTTTCATGTTTTCAGGTCTCCTGCAAAGTCATAACATTTTGCAAGATAGCACAAGACGCACATCATACACTAAAAGGAAAATTCAAAGAGGCAAACTTCTTATTGGATGGTGGTTAGTTTTCAGTACTTCCATAATGCGCCACATCAAACACTGCACTGGAGCTGACGCTCGTCGTCGAGCACAAGACGATTCTTGGGCAACAAACACTGAAGAGCGGAATGCTTTTGTCGCCATACCGTGTGCAAGAGGAGCGTATGGGGCAAAGAATTTTCCTCTCAAAAGTTGTTGGTCAACAGTATCGGGTCCTCAGTTTCTCAGAGAAACTATGGGGTGAAACAGAGTTATCGAAGTTACCGAGTAGACTAGCTCTGAACGCCTAAAAACTGAGAAATTTGACCTTGTCGCAAGTATTTGGAATGCTTACCTAGAAAACTGTGCGCCATGCTATAGAGCAGAACCTTATATTGTAAATGATGAACAACTTTTGCCGTCCAAAACAAGATACCCATTCATACAACAAATTGCAAGCTGGCCCGACAAGTTTCGTATAAAATTCTGGTTACTTTTACGTGTTTCTAGTAAATACGTACTTAGTGGATATCCATACAATGGTGCTGAATCCCCCCCCTCCCCCCCGCCCTTGCAAGCAGATTAAGGGGTTGGTGAAAAGTTTGTTATTAGGTTTGTAGAACTATACTTAGGGAAAAGTTTTAATGTCACTACTGACAGTTACTTATGTCGCTAAGCCCTGCAAACCGTCTGAACTTTAGTGGGTACTTTGAACCGTGACTGAAGAGAGGTGCCTTTTACTGCAAAGAAAGGAAAACCACCACTCCGCTCGACTATTGTGTATAAAAACCTAACAGTTCATCAAAGAAAAACAAATAAGAATATTTTGTTATTGAGTTCACTTCACTCTCATGTATCTCTGTCCGAAAGTCAGAAGAAGACTCATAAAGCAGTGCAATTATACAATGAAACAAATTTGGCGGTTGACTTTGCGGATCAACTGGCTGGGATGTTCTTTACAAAAGCCGGTACAAGACGTTGGACATTGCATATATTTTACAATATTCTTGATTTGGCTGCCAGAAACTCCTGGGTTTTGTATGAAAATGCCTCTAAGCACTATGGGACCTAACATCCGATGTCATCAGTCCCCTAGACTTAGAACTACTTAAACCTAACCAACCTAAGGACATCACACACATCCAAGCCAGAGGCAGGATTCGAACCTGCAACCATAGCAGCCGCGTAGTTCCGGACTGAAGCGTCTAGAACCGCTCGGTCACAGCGGCTGGCGGTTTTGTATAATGGAGTGTCTGGTAAACGACATAACAGACAGAAGTATGTTTCTGACTTGTGCGAAGAGCTTCGAGCGCAGTATGTACAGTATCAGCAAGACACGAAAGATGGACCAAGGAGGGCAACATAGAGAGAGAAGTTTTAAATGCGTACCTCAAGCAAAGAAAACCATACTGCTACTGTTTGTTCAGGTTGTGTGAAAGCGGTATGCTGCAAATTTGAGAACAGGAAACTAGTGTCGTGCGAGAAATGGAGCAGTAAAAGGCAGTATAAGCAATAAACAAGCACGGAGCCAGTTTGACCTACCGGTGCTTATGGGCAGTAGCCTGTATGCCATCTTTCTAGTGATAAAACGTAGTCTGCTACCGCGTGATGTAGTGTAGTGAAAAGACAAGAGAGTCTCATATTGAAGGACGGCAGTTCGCTCCTGTGTAGGTACCAGCCGGTTTGACTGGTGCGAATCGTTACGTTTAAGCCGCGCGTTAATTTGGAATAGGCATATGAAATAGAAGGGCTGTTTTTGCAAAGTCCTAAGAGTTGAGTGTGGATTAAGACTCTACACTGCAGATAAATGCAAGGTTTTAGGAAGTAGAGTAACTTTTAACTACAGAAGCTTTTAGATGAAACGGCTTTTACAGATCTTGGTCATCACAGTTATATTCAAGTAAGTGACCATACTGAAATACATATCTTTATATTGTCAGACTGATTCTAAAATACCCTAATGAGCCAAAATATTATGAAAATGTCCTTCGTAACGTGCTGGTGCACCTTTGGAACGCTATACTACTGCGATCCTCTTTGGTATGGCTTCTACACTGAAGCGTCAAAGAAACTGCTAGAGGCATCCGCATTCAAATACAGAGATACGTAAACAAGCAGAATACGGCACTGTCGTCGGCAACGTCTATGTAAGACAACAAATGTCTGGCGCAATTATTAGAACGGTTACTGCTGCTACAACGGCAGGTTATCAAGATTCAACTGAGTTTGAACATGGTGTTTTAGTCGACGCACGAGCGATGGAACACAGCATCTCCGAGGTAGCAATGAGGTGGGGATTTTCCTGTACGATCATTTCACGAGAGTACCGTGAATATCAGGAACCCGGTAAAACATCAGTTCACCGACATCGCTGTGGCCGGAACCAGATACTACAAGAGAACCGTTCAACGTGACAGAAGTGCAGCCCTTCTGAAAATTCTTCCAGACTTCAGTGCTGGATCATTAAGAAGTGTCAGCGAGTGAACGATTCAGTGAAATATTATCGGTATGGGCTTTCGGAGACGAACGCCGACTCGTGTACCCTTGATGATTGCACGACACAAAGCTTTATGCCTCGCCTGGGCCCGTCAACACCGACATTCGACTATTGATGACTGGAAACATATTGCCTAGTCGGACGAGTCTCGTTTCAAATTTTATCTAGCGGATGGACGTGTACCGATCTGAAGAGAACCTCATGACTCCATGGACCTTACGTGTCAGCAGGGGCTGTTCAAGGTGATGGAGGCTCTGTCATGGTGTGGGGTGTGTGCAGTTAGAGTGATATGGGACTCTGATACGTCTAGATACGACTCTGACAGGTGACACGTACGTAAGCATCCTGTGTGATCACCTGCTTTAATTCATGTCCATTGCGCATTCCGACAGACTTGGGCAATTCCAGCAGGACAATGCGACATCCCACACGTCCAGAATGCCACAGAGTGGCCCCAGCTCCACTCTTCTGAGTTTAAACACTTCCGCTGGCCACCAAAGTCCCAGACTTGCAAATTATTGACCATATATACCATGCCTTGCAACGTGCTGTTCAGAAGATATCTACATACCCTCGTACTCTTATGGATTTATGGACAGCCCTGATGTCAGTTCCCTCCAGCACTGCTTCATACATTAGTCGAGTCCGTGCCACGTCGTGCTTCAGCACTTCTGCGTGCTCGCGGGGGCCCTTCACGATATTAGTCAGGTGTACCAGTTTCTTTGACTCTTCAGTGTATAATTTCTTGATAGGTTTCCAGAACTCACATAATTCCTAAACTCACGGGCTAATTGTTAGTGGGCGTGCAAGTGACAACTGATAACAACCCAGATGTGTTCCTTGTGGTTCGATTCAGGTGAATTTTGTGGCGAAGATATCAACATGAGTTGACTGTCAATCTTCTAAAACCACCGCAGCACGATTCTGGCCTTATACCAAAGTCATTTGTACTGCTGCAAGATGCTATCACCACTGGGAAAGACATCAAGAGTGAAGCCACTGCAGGAGGCCCGAAATAATGTCCACGTAGACGACAGTTGTGAAGGTGCCTTCGATTTCTACCAGACGTCGTTTGGAAGCCGATTTGAATGTTCCCCCATAGTATGATATTGGTTCCACCGGCCTGGTGCTGTGCTGTATGTTTCGAGTACGCAGACACGACCATAGACGTGTTGTAACGGGAAACGTATATGCCAGACCGGACGACACGTTTTAATTGATTCGCTGATCCTGTGCTTGTTGCAGTCGTAACTAACGATATCGTTGGATCGACATGGGAACACGTAGGTGTCATGTTGCAGAGCTCCATGCTCCACCACGAACGCTGAACCGCCTGCTCCGAACCGTTTGAGCTTGGACGGACTTTGTACTCCGTCGTCACATCTGTCACAGATCGCCGCCTATTCTGCTTTACAGAGCGGAGAAGCGCACTTTCTGTGATGAGACAGGGACGTCCAAAAGCTGGTCACCAACTCTTGGTTCCACCGTCGTTCAACTACTTTCCGTACGTGCTTACTACAGCAATGCGCAACAGTCGATTGGCTTCCCCATATCCCATAATCTCGTTCTTATGTTCTGGGAAGCAAAAATCTGTCGCTCCTAAAACTCACTTGCGTGAGTGGATTTCCCGGCTTGCACCCTGTATCGACTCTAGAATAATTCCGTTCGTCTTTAATTCGTTTCCAAATTTTCTTACCGCGTCGTGTGCCACCAGGATGCATTGAAAGTCGCGGTGAACAATGGTCACAAGGTTTTCGCGTGTCAGTGTACGTACGTCAACTTCTCAGTCGGGTACAGGTGAAAATGTGTACCCCGACCTTGACTCGAATCCGGGATCTCCTGGTTACATGGCAGACGTTCTATCCATCTGAGCCACCGAGGACACAGAGCATAGAGCGACTGCAGGGACTATCTCGCGCACGCCTCCCTCGAGACCCACCTTCTCACCTTATATGTCCCTACTCAACACACTCATTACTCGTAAAAGACATTCTTACAAAGTCTCGTGCCGGCCGATGTGGCCGAGCGGTTCTAGGCGCTTCAGTCTGGAACCGTGCGACCGCTACGGTCGCAGGTTCGAATTCTGCCTCGGGCATGGATGTGTGTGATGTCCTTAGGTTAGTTAGGTTTAAATAGTTATAAGTTCTAGGGGACTGATGACCTCAGCTATTAAGTCCCATAAGGCTCAGAGCCATTTTTGACCCAAGTCCCGTAAGAGTTCGGGTAATACGTGTGCATCTGCACAGAAGAGGAAGATCATGGCCGGTACTGCCAGAACTATATACTTACATGGATATGGTGTCTGTTCTTTCGGACATGTCCGCAAGAACAGACACCATATCCATATAAGTATAGTTCTATATTTAGCTCCGTTACTGATGGATAGCATGTAGATACCGACAGCGGAACTACGAGGTGCATTCAAGTTCTAAGGCCTCCGATTTTTTTTCTCCGGACTGGAAAGAGATAGAAACATGCACATTGTTTTAAAATGAGACCGCATTCATTGTCAATACGTCCCAGAGATGGCAGCACCGTACGGCAGATGGAATTTTACCACCAGCGGCGAGAATAAGAACTGTTTTAAATACTTAAAATGGCGACGTGTTCCTTACTTGAACAGCGTGCAATCATTCGTTTTCTGAATTTGTGTGGTTGAAACGAATTCAAATTCATCGACAGTTGAAGGAGACATGTAGTGATGGAGTTATGGATGTGTCAAAAGTGCGTTCGTGGGTGCGACAGTTTAATGAAGGCAGAACATCGTGTGACAACAAACTGAAACAACCTCGGGCTCGCACAAGCCGGTCTGACGACATGATCGAGAAAGTGGAGAGAATTGTTTTGGGGGATCGCCGAATGACTGTTGAACAGATCGCCTCCAGAGTTGGCATTTCTGTGGGTTTTGTGCACACAATCCTGTATGACGACCTGAAAATGCGAAAAGTGTCATTCAGGTGGGTGCCACGAATGCTGACGGACAACCACATGGCTGCCCGTGTGGCATGTTGCCAAGCAATGTTGACGCGCAACGACAGCATGAATGGGACTTTCTTTTCGTCGGTTGTGACAATGGATGAGACGTGGATGCCATTTTTCAATCCAGAAACAAAGCGCCAGTCAGCTCAATGGAAGCACACAGATTCACCGTCACCAAAATATTTCGGGTAACCGCCAATGATGAAAAAATGATGGTGTCCATGTTCTGGGACAGCGAGGGCGTAATCCTTACCCATTGCGTTCCAAAGGGCACTACGGTAACAGGTGCATCCTACGAAAATGTTTTGAAGAACAAATTGCTTCCTGCACTGCTACAAAAACGTCCGGGAAGGGCTGCGCGTGTGCTGTTTCACCAAGACAACACACCCGCACATCGAGCTAACGTTACGCAACAGTTTCTTCGTGATAACAACTTTGAAGTGATTCCTCATGCTCCCTACTCACCTGACCTGGCTCCTAGTGACTGTTGGCTTCTTCCAACAATGAAAGACACTCTCCGTGGCCGCACATTCACCAGCCGTGCTGCTATTGCCTCAGCGATTTTCCAGTGGTCAAAACAGACTCCTAAAGAAGCCTTCGCCGCTGCCATGGAACCATGGCGTCAGCGTTGTGAAAAATGTGTACGTCTGCAGGGCGATTACGTCGAGAAGTAACGCCAGTTTCATCGATTTCAGGTGAGTAGTTAACTAGAAAAAAAATCGGAAGCCTTAGAACTTGAATGCACCTCGTACTTCTGTGTTAAATTAAAATATAACTGAGTTGTCTCTCTCAGGAGCCATGGCAGTCTCTCTAGCTCTAAACACAACGAGAGAAAGTTGTCACTGAGCGAAAGTTACAGTCATTAACATCGATCTGCCACTATTGTTCCATGTCATTCAAGTTCCGGTTTCATGGTGACTCTAGAGTTATCAACTATCTATAGACTGAGCTGCAGTATTGAATCCTAAATTAAATGTCTCTCATCGAGTTTCCCCTCAGTGGCGACATGGCACCGTTAATATAGAGATGCTTCCCTTGAGCTTATTGAACAGTCAATAGGGTGTTGAGCATCACTTCTTTCACAGCACAACCCGAGTGCAGCTCTAATGCTGTTGTACACTATTCTCGAGTGTCATGTGTTTCTCCTCTTTGGGATACGTCTCATTTTTGTGGCGGCAGTCCCGTCAATTAACAACGTTAGTATCGAATGTGTCACAGTGTGACACACTCATGTCAGAATATTTTCCTAGTTGGTGGACAGCCAAATTGGGCTTTCCTCAGGTCGTATAGAACACCCTTATCTGGAGTTGTATGGATTAAAGTACTTTTACCTTTCACGGTCTTATACACCCTAGTGGCGTGTCAATTAGCGTGTCATAAAGCAGGCATAACTTCATTAATGTTTGGGGAATAGAGTAAAATATATTACTACTGAACATATAAAGCAAGAGAGAGAGAATATAGTCGAATGAAATCAGGCACTGGGGAGGCAATGAGAATGATGAATGTGGCACTGCAAATAGCAAAAGAGTTTTGGTGTTTCGGCAACGAAATAACTGAAGATGGGAGAATTAGAGACGAAAGAAAATGGAGAGTGGCAAATAGCAAAAAAGATTTCTGAAAAAGAGAATTTAGTCAACATCAATTTGTGTTAAGAAGTCTTCTGTAACGCTATATACCTGGCGTGTCGTCTTTAACAGAAATCAAAAGTCTAGGAAAATCATTTCAGACAAAAAGAGAATAATTTATTTTGAAATGTGATACCACAGAAGAATATTGAAGATTAGATGGGCAGCTCGAAAACTAAGAAGGAAGCACTGGATCGAATAATTAGTGAAAAATGAAATTTATGGCGCAACTCGCCTAAAAGAAGGAATAAGTTGTTCAAAAAGATTTCGGGCTTGCGGCCGGTCGTCGTAAATTTGATTGCACGATATTTCGGCTGGACAACTGCCAGCCATCTTCAGGTGAGCCGTCCTCGTTCGGCTCACCTGAAGATGGCTGGCAGTTGTCCAGCCGGAATACCGTGCAGTGAAGTTTACGACGACAGGCTGCAAGCCCGAAATCTTTTTCAACAATTGATTCGCCGGGAAAATTTCAAATTTTACAAGGAATAAGTTGATGGAATATATCTTGAGGCATCAGTGCATCGTCAACTCAGTGATGGAAGAAAGCGAAGAGGGGTAAAGCTGTAACGGGAGGCCGCGGTTTGAATTCAATAAACAGATTCAAATTTAGGTCGATTGCAGCACTTTTGCAGAGATGAAGAAAGTTGCATAGAATAGACGAGCGTGGATTTCTGCCTGAAACCAGTGTTCGGACTACAGGCTGTCACAATAACGTATTGAAACTCAGATGGTAATAACGTATTTACATAACCTTTAATTTTTTGTATTATGATAGTCACATTACTTCCAGAAATTACTTGGAAAAAGTATTGATTTTGATCGTGGAACAGAAATGTATCTGTTGCTAGAAATTACGCTGTGATAATCTAAGACCCGTCACCTGTATAGTCTGATAACGGTATTACTTCCGAATCCAAATGTAACCACGCTAGGAAATTGTATAAATCAACAATCAGTAAACATAAAAAACAGACCAGAAGAAAATTCGTAACTGATATGTCATCCATGAAGAAGAAATAAAAACTTTGAGGTTCGCCGATGACATTGTAATTCTGTCAGAGACAGCAAAGGACTTGGAAGAGCAGTTGAATGGAATGGACAGTGTCTTGAAAGGAGGATATAAGATGAACATCAACAAAAGCAAAACGAGGATAATGGAATGTAGTTGAATTAAGTCGGGTGATGCTGAGGGAATTAGATTAGGAAATGAGACACTTAAAGTAGTAAAGGAGTTTTGCTATTTGGGGAGCAAAATAACTGATGATGGTGGAAGTAGAGAGGATATAAAGTGTAGAATGGCAATGGCAAGGAAAGCGTTTCTGAAGAAGAGAAATTTGTTAACATCAAGTATAGATTTAAGTGTCAGGAAGTCGTTTCTGAAAGTATTTGTATGGAGTGTAGCCATGTATGGAAGTGAAACATGGACGGTAAATAGTTTGAACAAGAAGAGAATAGAAGCTTTCGAAATGTGGTGCTACAGAAGAATGATGAAGATTAGATGGGTAGATCACATAACTAATGAGGAAGTATTGAATACGATTGGGGAGAAGAGAAGTTTGTGGCACAACTTGACCAGAAGAAGGGATCGGTTGGCAGGACATGTTCTGAGGCATCAAGGGAACACCAATTTAGCATTGGAGGGCAGCGTGGAGCGTAAAAATCGTAGAGGGAGACCAAGAGATGAATACACTAAGCAGATTCAGAAGGATGTAGGTTGCAGTAGGTACTGGGAGATGAAGAAGCTTGCACAGGATGCAGTAGCATGGAGAGCTGCATCAAACCAGTCTCAGGACTGAAGACAACAACAACAACAACAACAACAACAACAACATGTCTCATGTGCTCTGGCTATCGAAAAACTTGCTATGTAGATCAGCAGCGTATCTCTGTAAAATAGAACGTAATTCCTAGCAGCGGGACAGTATCACTCACCATCGCGAGCGTTGAGGTGGGGCTGTTTCTTGAGCCACTCCTTGATGTGCTTGATGTCTTCGTCTCTCCTCTTGGGGTCCTCGTTCAGATTCTTCTGTGCTATGGCCTGCAGTTCGGGGGAAACCTGCCGGTAACTCATCTGTAACAAGGGTTGTCAATCGATACAATGTTGAATAATCCACGATTCATGCAATTCTCACTGAGTGTAATGTACCAAGAAATATTGAGCTCCTGCGTTACTTATCAGACGGTGATAATACACCACGAAACACCTCGTAGCACGATTTGGTTCTTTCTTTAGAACCAACGTGACCCCATATCTGGTGTCGGTGACAAGACTACGTGTTCTGCGTCAACAACTAATCAGTTTGAAACGTCACTTATTAAAAAGCAGCAACATCACATGTGTTTAATAATTGTTGTGCGAGCACTAACCGGGTTGAACACAGTATCTCTTTTGACTTATCCAAAGCATTTAGCTATGCAGATAGGACGTCATTTTCACATAAACCGTAGTATAAAGAACTTTGGGAAAAAATTCGTAAACGGCTTCTTACTTATCTTTGCTTGTCTGGAAAACAGGGATATGCGTATGAATCTGACTGATGGTACAGTAAAGTAGAAATTCAAGACCATTCTGTTCTCGATATGCGGCTTTTTTCGATGTACGGAGCTTAACACGAAGTTACGGCCAAAGGTGGACGCATTTCTCAGACACAGCTGAGGAAAATATACTATGTGGATATAGGTCCGAACACACTTTATTTGGTTCAAATGGCTCTGAGCACTATGGGACTTAACATCTGAGGTCCTCAGTCCCCTAGAACTTAGAACTACTTAAACCTAACTAACCTACGGACATCACACACATCCATGCCCGAGGCAGGATTCGAACCTGTGACAGTAGCAGTCGCGCGGTTCCGGACTGCGCGCCTAGAACCGCTAGACCACCGCGGCCGGCTCATTATTTGTTTCTCAGAAATTACTTCCTATATCTTTTCATTGCATATTTATCATGGGAAACGCACAAAAACATAAATTAGTAGCATATCACATGAAATGTTTTCTTGCATGAAATGTTAAGAATGCACTCTCTTACCACTAATGCATCCATCAACATCCCGCCGCACTGAATCCCGGATGCGTGGAAGTATCCCAGGAATAGTTCGTGTGTTTTGGCAGTATTCCAGTGTAGTGACAAAAGGAAACTACTACTGCTGTTTTTCGATACACTCGAGCTTTGAAAAGCTCCCACAAATACACGAGTAGTAGGTTTACGTTCGAAAAAGTGGAGACAAGGAAATAGTCCGCATCTTAATATCCTGTTGTTGTGGTCTTCAGTCCAGAGACTGGTTTGATGCAGTCCTCCATGCTATTCTATCCTGTTCAAGCTTCTTCATCTCCAAGTAACTACTGCAACATACATCCTTCTGAATCTGCTTAGTGTATTCATCTCTTGCTCTTCCTCTACGACTTGTACCCTCCAAGCTGCCCTCCTGTACTAAACTGAAGATCCCTTGATGCCTCAGAACATGTCCTGCCAACCGATCCTTTCTTCTAGTCAAGTTGTGCCACAAATACCTCTTCTCCCCGATTCTGTTCAGTATCTCCTCATTAGTTACGTGATATACTAATCTGATCTTCAGCATTCTTCTGTAACACCACATTTCGAAAGCTTCTATTCTCTACTCGTCTAAACTAGGTATCATCCATGTTTCACTTCCATACATGGCTACACTAAAAACAGATACATTCAGAAAGACGTTCTGACACTTAAATCTATATTTCTTGTTAACAAACTTCTCTTCTTCAGAAACACTTTCCTTGCCATTTCCAGTCTACATTTTATATCCTCTCTACATCGACCATCATCAGTTATTTTGCTCCACAAATAGCAAAACTCATCTACTACTTTAAGTGTTTCATTTCCTAATCTAATTTCCTCAGCATCATCTGATTTAATTTGTCTACATCCCATTATCCTCGTTTTGCTTTTGTTGATGTTCATGTAATGTGCTCCTTTCAAGACACTGTCCAATCCGTTCAACTACTCTTCCAGGTTCTTTGCTGTATCTGACAGAATTACAAAGTCACAGGCAAACCGCAAAGTTTTTATTTCTTGTCCATGCATTTTAATTCGTACTCCAAATTTTTCTTTTGTTTCCTTTACTGCTTGCTCAATATACAGATTGAATAACATCGGGGATAGGCTACAACACTGTCTCACTCCCTTCCCAACCACAGCTTACCTTTCATGCCCCTCGAATCTTATAACTGCCATCTGGTATCTGAACAAATTGTAAACAGCCTTTGGTTACCTATATTTGACCCCTGCCACCTTCAGAATTTGAAAGAGAGTATTCCAGTCAACATTGTTGAAAGCTTTCTCTAAGTCTACAAATGCTAGAAACATAGGTTTGCCTTTCCTTAATCTATCTTCTAAGATAAGTCGTAGGTTCAGTATTGCCTCACATGTTCCAACATTTCTACTGAATCCAAACTGATTCTCCCCGAGGTCGGCTTCGACCAGTGATTCTATTCTTATATAAGAATTCATGTTAGTATTTTGCAGCCGTGAATTATTAAACTGATAGTTCGGTAATTTTCACACATGTCAGCACCTGCTTTCCTTGGGACTGGAATTATTATATTCTTCCTGAAGCCTGGAGGTATTTCGCCCGTCTGATTCATCTTGTTCACCAGATGGTAAAGTTTTGTCAGGGGTGGCTCTCCCACGGCTATCAGTAGTTCTAATGGAATGCTGTCTACTCCTGGGGCTTGTCTCGACTTAGGTCTTTCAGTGCTCTGTCAAACTCTTCACCCAGTATCATATCTCCCATTTCATCTTCATCTACGTCCTCTTCCATTTCCATAATATTGTCCTCAAGTTGTTAAAATGTGTGTGAAATCTTATGGAACTTACCTGCTAAGGACATCAGTCCCTAAGCTTACACACTACTTAACCTAAATTATCCTAAGGACAAACACACACACCCATGCCCGCGGGAGGACTCGAACCTCCGCCGGGATCAGCCGCACAGTCCATGACTGCAGCGCCCGAGACCGCTCGGCTAATCCCGCGCGGCTTTCCTCAAGTTCATCACTCTTGTATAGACCCTATATATATATTCCTTCTACCTTTATGCTTTCCCTTCTTTGCTTAGAACTGGTTTTCCTTCTCAGCTCTTGATATTTGTACAAGTGGTTCTCTTTTCTCGAAAAGTCTCTTCAATTTTTCGGTAGGCAGTATCTATCTTACCCCCAGTGATATATGCCTCTACATCCTTAGATTTGTCCTCCAGCCATCTTTGCTTAGCCATTTTGCACTTCCTGTCGATCTCATTTTTGAGACGTTTGTATTCCTTTTTGCCTACTTCATTTACTGCATTTTTTTATTTTCTACTTTCATCAATTCAATTCAATTTTTCTTCTGTTACCCAAGGATTTCTACTAAGCCTCGCCTTTTTACCTACTTGATCCTCTACTACCTTTACTATTTCATCCCTCAAAGCTACCCATTCTTCTTCTACTGTATTTCTTTCCCCCGTTCTTGTCAACCGTTCCCTAATGCTCTCCCTGAATCTCTCTACAACCTCTGCTTCTATCAGTTTATCCAGCTCCCATATCCTTAAATTCCCAACTTTTTGCAGTTTCTTCAATTTTAATCTACAGTTCATAACCAATAGTTTGTGGTCAGAGTCCACATCTTCCCCTGGAAATATCTTACAATTTAAAAACTGGTTCCTATATCTCTGTCATACCATTATATAATCTATCTGAAACCTTCTGGTGTCTCCAGGCCTCTTCCAAGTACACAATCTTCTTTCATGACTTTTAAGCCAAATGTTAGCTACGAATAAATTATGCTTTGTGTAAAATTCTACCAGGCGGCTTCCTCTTTCATTCCTTACCTCCATTCCATATTCACTTAAAATTTTTCCTTCTCTTCATTTTCCTACTATCGAATTGCAGCCCCCCAAAACCTACCCCTCCATTACCCCTATTTGATTTTGTATTTATAACCCTGTATTCATCTGACCAGAAGTCTTCTTCCTCCTGCCACCGAACTTCACTATTCCCACTATATCCAACTTTGACCTATCCATTTCCATTTATAAATTTTCTAACCTACCTACGCGATTGTGGAATCAGACATTCCACGCTCCGATACGTTGAACGCCAGTTTTGCTTCTCCTGATAACGACGTCCTCCTGAGTAGTCCCCGCCCGGAGATCCGAATGGGGGACTATTTTACGTCCGGAATATTTTACTCAAGAGGACGCCATCATCGTTTAATCATATAGTAGAGCTGCATGTCCTCGGGAAAAATTACGACTTTAGTTTCCCCTTGCTTTCAGCCGTTCGCAGTACCAGCACAGCAAGGCCGTTTTGGTTAATGTTACATGGCCAGATCAGTCAATCACCCAGACTGTTGCCCCTATAACTACTGGAAAGGCTGCTGCCCCTCTTCAGGAACCACACGTTTGTATGGCCTCTCAACAGATACCCCTCCGTTGTGGTTGCACCTACGGTACGGCTATCTGTATCGCTGAGGTACGCAAGCCTCCCCACCAGCGGCAAGGTCCATGGTTCACGAAATCTGTTGTCTAAAATCCGATGACCACTACCAATGAAATGAAGCAGAACTGTATCCACGATAAAGCACGTGTTTCGTTGCCTGAAAGAATACAGCTTCTAGCAGATCAAGAAAAATATTCTTAACGGGAACACTGAAATTTTGTCCATTGCCCCTGGATGGAAGAATGTAGGTCCCTAACATGCACTCACCAGTAATTTCTGACCAAACGTTAACAGAAAAATCGTTGTAGATTTCGTGCATCAACAATTGCGTGAGGATTCGCGATAGTCTATAGAGGTTCATTGTGAAAATTTACAGGGATTAATCTACTACCAGCAGCTATATAAAGTGAGTTCTAATACAAACAAACTTTTCCACCATCATTCGCAGATAACTTATTTTCTTCTTCCGTATGTAATGAATGAATGCTGAAATTGTGGTCCTATATATTTGTACACTCTGTATATCGACGATGTGCAACTAAACACAAAAGAATCAGTTGTACAATTTCTGTCTAGAAATGACACGTCGCTGTTAAAGCTGTATTTGTATAATTTACGAACCAGTGATTTACACATAACAGATTATCGTTTAACCATAACAGAATACATTGCATGCAGTTTCTGAGATTTACCCCAAAATTACTGAATGATCAGTGCACTCTTACATTTTAAATTATTAGTTTTTTTAGAAGTATCACATTCAGGATTTTTCCAAAAGCTAAACGCTGCTGGTTTGATTACGAGAATACTTTCAGCGTTCACATACTGTCAATTCTTTATTTACTTTTACTCCCCTATCTCTTTCTTAGGTGTTTTCAACTTACTCTTAATGCTTCTCTCGTTTGTAATTCGTTTGGTATTCGGCTGTCGGTAGCTTAGAGTTTTCATACTCTTTGAGAACCTGTGTGGGTACTTTTGTTTTCATGTGGCATGGAAGCAGACAGCCTCCGAATACCATTTTGACGAGTTTTTTGCGATGGCTGAAACACATTCTGCCTTAGTTCATGAACATTCTTGGTTGGAGGCTGGCATGAAAATATGGCTCTTCCCAACGCATTTGAGATTTATTTTGTGGGGAACAAATCAGGGAATCAGACTGGCCGGTCGAGGATCCGTGCATTTCTCGAGACGTTTGTGGAGTGAACTACTGGTTTGTTCCGTTATGTAGCTGGAATATGCCATTTGTTGCTCTGGTCATGGAGGGTTTGTCAACATGTTTTACTGTTCTTGCGGAATACCGACAAGCAATCAGCCGCTCTTCAACAATTACCAAATCAGTCATGTTGTCATACCCAGTAGCAACCTACATCATGATTGCAGGAGTTTTGGGAGGTGTGCATGTCAAAGAGTCCCTACCTTGTGTGACCTATCGCCAGGTCGTCCACGGAGTTGACGGCCCCGATCTGACTGCTACAAACAAAAGCAAGATTGACAGTGAACGCTAAGAAATGCTACTCAGTGTCCTACTCGACTCTGCCTGTACACCGTATCAACCTTTAATGCCTTTAGTAAGGTGTCAACTATAAACGACGCATTGTAACTCGAGATCTTTTCCAAACTTCCAGTAACATGTTTCCAACTGTTGTCATCTTTCTACTCATCAGATACTGTCGAAAAATCGCTCGATATTGTTGTGGCGTAGTCATTCCGGAGCCCCTTGTGCCTATTCCTTTTGCACGTTGCTCCCCTGGTTCTACTATGTAACCAGTCGTTCTGCAGACATCGAACTGTAGGAAAATTTATGAGCGATCTATCGGTATGACGTTCCAATGATTCGACCTTTCTCAAAATATCGGAGATGGTGAAAATCTGCACACTCACATCTTCTAGTCATGCTGTGTAGCGCTTTCCACCAGGAACGTTCAACTGTTGGTAGACGCACACAAAACGCAGTACACACTCACAGCATTCTTCATCAGTGGGAATGGTTTTCTCTGTACTGAAAATAGGCTGCAACAGGAATAAGGTTTTTACCAACATGTTCCATAAGGAAGGACATGCTGGGTTTTCTTAGCCTTTGAGAACTTATGTGGGCACTTTTGTTTTCACTTGCCATAGTGGTAGACAGCCTCCGATTGTCACTTTGAGGAGTTTCTTGCAATGGGTGACATACATTCTGACTAAATTCATGAACATTGTTGGTTGGAGGATGGCTTGAGAATATGCCTCTCCCCAACGCATTCCAGGTTTATTCTATGGGGGAAATATCATGTGTCCCTTATAATTAAAGGAAAAGGTTACTCGAGAGAGTTGTACCGGGAGAAAGGTGTACCTAGGAACACGTCATGTTTCCCGGTCGGTGCTTAAATCTAGTGACTGATTTTAGAATCACATGAAGTAATGCGCACTACCAACCGCCATAAACGGTGTCCGGCATTTTATGCTGCGTTCGTTGTTATGAGACGTGAATTTGTGTTTTGCGCACTGTTTATAAATATGACGATTTATACTTATTTAAATGCTGTATAATAAAGATGTTTGGGAAATATTGTTTTTTTTTTCATTTTCAGACCTTTTTGATGAGTAAACCCAGTTACCAGCTTCTAGCATGAAAATGGCCAAGGTCTTGTAGCATGCAGCACGTGAAATTTGCATCGGAACTGAGTTTCTTTATCAAGTTGTGACATATCCATGAGTAAGTTTCCAGCGATCCAGGAAAATATTTGCTTTATTATACCTCTAGTCTTGGATCACAAAGTTTGTTTCTAAACAAGTTATTAATTTAGTTCAGTAACGACCATCTGCAGTCCTGGGCGAAAACGTGTTACATTACACATATCACGCCATTACGTGTGACTGCACAATTACATGTAATGGCATGATACGTGTAATGCAACACGTTTATGCCCAGGACTGCAGATGGTCATTACCGACCGAAATTAATAATCTATTTAAAAATAAAAATTCTGATCCAAGACTGGAATTATGATAAAACAAAGAGTTTCTTTAATTTGTTAACAATTTGCCCGTTGTTGTAAATGGAAATATGCATTTGTGAAAGCTTTTAACTTATAACTGGTGTCTCATAATACTTCTTCCCAATTTGATTCTATTTATTGATTATTATAGCCAATTACATACAGTACCGACAAGATTTTTTTCGAAAGCAACACTGTTAAATCTCAACAGAGTATTTGTTCATAGGTACATGACCTGTTGTTGTCGCTTGGAACACTTTTTAATAATATTCGGAAAAACCATACTTTTCCGGACTAGTTTTTGTAATTTCATAAACGGACTGCAGCACACATTAAGTAAATGCCATCATTTCAACATGAAATACGAAAATATTATAAACGTCTATTACAGGGCTCTACGGAAGCGAAAATCTGAAAAGTACTACGAGGAACAACACTCTCTCAATTCTTCAGTAATAGTTAAAGTTGTCTGACTTGCCTTTTATCACGAATAACAGGACGCTGCTACTTTTTCGTAGTTTCCTTTTATAAATTACCACATGGTGATCATATAATGGAGACGAATCCTTAATACCAAGTGTCAGTTATCTGAAACAACGAGCTGAATGTCTGTTTGGAGTTTATGACGAACACGTATATTCTCTGTAAAACACCAACTTCCCTCAAGAGGACCAATATTTTAGATGATTGCCAGACAACTAGAAGCATTTATAATTAATAACTGTCTGCATGTTGAATAGGTTACAGTCCATTCCGTGAAGTAATGGTAAGTCCACGGAAAAAAGTTTTTTCTAAGTAACAGAGTAGGCCGATCTACAGAATAATTTAAAAGTAGAGAGGTACTCCACCAGCAACATGAAGTAGTACATTGTGCACTTTTTTACATTAAAACTGTTCGTTATGGTGTTTGTGGAAGTAAGATGAGTATTTCGCAAGCATCAGACTGTTCACAGTAGCTGAGCTGCTCTGCTGGGTTGCCTCATGGCACACATACTTCTCTTACCACAGAGTAACTTCTAATATTTTCAAGAGCACACAAGAGATAGAAATGAGTACCAGTCCTTTAAAATACATATTCACATTCAATGAGATTGTGTTTGTTTAGCCGACCGGTGTGGCAGCGCGGTTCTCGGCGCTTCAGTCTGGAAACGCGTGACCGATAGGGTCGCAGGTTCCAATCCTGCCTCGGGCATGGATGTGTGTGATGTCCTTAGGTTAGTTAGATTTAAGTAGTTCTAAGTTCTAGGGGACTGATGACCTCAGATGTTAAGTCCGATAGTGCTCAGAGCCATCTGAACCATTTTTTGTTTTTCTTTTTATGACCTTCGTATGCAGTTGATAATAGTTTTATCTGCTTATCTGTCGATTGTGAACGACAGACAGGTTGCGTAAACACTTGAGATACAAGATTTGTCGGTGTGTGTATACAGGGTGTTACAAAAAGGTACGGCCAAACTTTCAGGAAACATTCCTCACACACAAAGAAAGAAAATATGTTATGTGGAAATGTGTTCGGAAAAGCTTACTTTTCATGTTAGAGCTCATTTTATTACTTCTCTTCAAATCACATTAATCATGGAATGGAAACACACAGCAGCAGAGCGTACCAGCGTGACTTCAAACACTTTCTTACAAAAAATGTTCAAAATGTCCTCCGTTAGCGAGGATACATGCATCCACCCTCCGTCGCATGGAATCCCTGATGCGCTGACGCAGCCCTGGAGAATGGCGTATTGTATCACAGCCGTCTACAATACGAGCACGAAGAGTCTCTACATTTGGTACCGGGGTTGCGTAGACAAGAGCTTTCAAATGCCCCCATAAATGAAAGTCAAGATGGTTGGGATCAGGAGAGCGTGGAGGCCATGGAATTGGTCCGCCTCTACCAATCCATCGGTCACCGAATCTGTTGTTGAGAAGCGTACGAACACTTCGACTGAAATGTGCAGGAGCTCCATCGCGCATGAACCACAAGTTGTGTCGTACTTGTAAAGGCACATGTTCTAGCAGCACAGGTAGAGTTTCCCCTTATGAAATCATGATAACGTGCTCCATTGAGCGTAGGTGGACGAAACTAAAATGAGCTCTAACATGGAAATTAAGCGTTTCCGGACACATGTCCACGTACCATCTTTTCTTTATTTATGTGTGAGGAATGTTTCCTGAAAGTTTGGCCGTACCTTTTTGTAACACCCTGTATGGTATAATCAGCTTAAGACAACAAAGTAAATTTTCGCCTGTGCTATATAACACTTCCTCGATGAACCAAATGTTGCTAAAATTCTCCGACAGTTTGTCGAATGATTTCACGAAAACCTCGTAACATTTCTGAAATCACCTGAGCTACAGAAACGTACGCATTTATGGAAATCAGAAGTCCCGTACCTTGCACCTTCGGTTTCGGTGGTCCTCAAAGCAACTTTTTTAATCCAATTTCAATGACAGTGCTGTTACCTGGATTCCAGAGTTGACAAATACTGCCTGCAACCTGCATTTTTGTTTCACCACAGTTAATTGGCTACCTGCATCTCCCATCAACAGTGTGTGGGGCGGCGAGTAACTTCGTGGAAATTAAAAAATTGCTGTATAAATGTTTGAATGTTGAATCAGTTTCAGGCTTTTAGAATGTTGTTAATGCTGTCTTTCGCCGTTCTCAACACTGGCTCTCTATTTACTTTTTAGCCCCCAGAAAGTGATTTAACAAAACTTGAAGCCTGTAATTAGAGTTCCTAGTGCCCACTTCATCTGAGAATACCATTATAGCTGCAGCTTATAGCTCTGAAGAATTAGGAGATTGTCCGGGATTTCTAATCAAAAACGATTTTCCAAAATAGTTGAGTATATTCTGAAATTCACTGATAAACACAAGTATCCCTACAACCTACCTAACAGAGCAGTTGAGAGTCTAATGTGCTGATGCAACTATAAATGTCCGAATTAAATGTTAAAAAGAATGCTCGCCAAAATTTGATGAGAATATTTCATCAAACGCCACGCTAAATAATTGGTAGAATGTCTGTCCCGAGACGGCACGTGAAAATACGACAATACGCAAACTGAAGCTAGATAATGAAATCATCCCAGAATTAACCCTTCACTTGAAATGATTTCATGGTTCCGCGTATCTCTAGTAACTTTATACGGCACCCGAGGCTGTTTGTAGCAGTGATACCGAAGCGACGCGACTCCCGACACAGCTGACGTGCTATTCAGTGTCTGGAGAGAACTGGGGCCTTCCTTCCTCGCGCAGCGCTCTTGTATATATAGCCGCGGTGCGGACGGCTAAGGGAACGCCTGCTCAAATCGGCTCTCCCGACTAGCTGCTGGACTAGTAACGCACCACTTCAAGTTACATAATAATTTATAGCTTCTTTTGCTGATGGCCGATGAAGCTCTTAATTTAAACGTGCATTCAGCACGCAGGTAAGTATTGATAATAAAATTTTGACGTGGCTAAGTTAAATATTTTGGGCGAGAGAATTAATTAAATTACACTGCACGCAGTAGATGAGCTCTGAACTGGCCCTTTTAAGATCCGCTATCGCTATAATTTTATAGGTATTCAAAAGAAACTTTTCACATCTTCACAGTCATAGCGGACCTCCAACCTATTTAAATCTAAACATCCTAGCCTTATTTATTAGCCTACTTAATCTATCTTGCTTCCTTCAGTTTTGAGACGAAAACCAGAAAATCATGAATTTCCACTAAAGTCTCAATTTGTGAAATCCAAAGTACTGTTTTTATTAAATCATTATGAAAGATGAATCTAAATATAAATTTTGAAGTCTCTAGCTCTTTTCTGTTGCGCCAATGATTTTTTTAGAAAAACGTCCAAATTTCGAAAATGGCTGAAGTTATCGAACTGATATTTAACACACATTAATTTAGTATTATTCCTGACATGCTAGAAAAGTTTTAGGTCATTTGCTTGATTTTTAAGGTATTGCGCAACATTTATGACGTCAGAGCTAGTTACAGCAGACTGGCTGGCACACAATGCAAACTGATGTGAATTTACTACAGCGTGAGTAGGCTGCTTCCCTACAAGTGGAAACCATCGTAGTGCGATGATGAGCAATTGCGCTTTCGAAACAGGGCAACGTTTTTGCAAGAGAATCCACGGAAACGTACAAGCGCCTGAATTATAGAACTGTGTTCGATGCTATGCTAAGAAACGTTTTGACCAGAAACGATTATGAGCAAGAGCTGTGTACAACACTCTCCGGACAAAATTACACTTATTCCTTTAAAATAAAATACTGGTGGCCTTGGAGCGTTTATAGGATGTTTCAAAAAGAACGACCTGATTTCAAAACCCCATATTTATTGATAAAAACATACTACAAACATGGGATGGATTGCAAAATAGTCACAAAATATTGAAGCTATTACAAATGCTGTATGTGTACGCCAACAGCAGCACGAACAATGCCTAGACTATAACTTAATTCGTCATAGACTTTACACCATATATTTCTCTTTACGGAAGTCATGGCGGCTGTTATTCTGTTCTTCACTTCTTCTATGTCACGAGTTAAAGGGGAGATGAACAAACATTCCTTCACATATTCCCCCCCAAAAAAAAGAAATCACATGGGGTCAGGTCTGCCGATCTTGGAGACAAAGAGTGTGGGCAGTGTCTCGGGGTCCCGTGCGCCCCATTCAGCCTTGAGATATTTTCGATTGCTCCAGAGTTGGATTTTTTCACAACTTCAGGAAAATTGCGATAACTTCCTTTTAAAACAGGATGGAGCGTCACACATCATACGTGAATTTCTCAACGCTGGCTAGGGCGCACGGGACTCAGAGACCCTACGCAGCACTCTTGGCCTCCAAGATCGCCGGATATGACCCCATGTAATTTTTTTTTCTTATGTGGATATGTGAAGCAAAGTGTCGTCATCTCCCTTACCTCCTGACGTAGAATATGTGAAGAACAGAACAACAGCCGCCATAAATTCTGTAAAAGCAGATACATTATGTGAAGTTTACGACGAATTTAGCTATCGTCTAGATTATGTTCGTGCTGCTGCTGATGGTCTCATAGAGCATTTGTAATAGCGTGGCTAAAACTTTAATGTTTAGTGGGTATTTTGCAATCCATCCTATGTTGTGGTATTTTTTTATAAATAAATATGGGGTTTTTGCAATCAGATCATTCTTTATGAAACACTGGATATACAGATGTATAACTGCAGGTAAAACGTGCAAGGCGTCCAGTGTGCTGACGACCCGATGAGACGATTAACGCCCATTGTGTGGTGGTGTAGATCAGGATGGAGGTGGTTCTGTGATGGTTTTTCAGGTAATTTTCGTAAAATGAGTTGAGCTCACTCATCGAGGTCATCGTGGACGTGAATCAGAATTTTTATTTCAGGATTCCAATTTTACACTTTCTTCTGCTGCTTCGTGCTTCATGATGAGTATTCTGTGGACACTCCCGTCTACCATGTTGACAACAGCCATCATAATACGGCTATACGCATACGTGCTGTATGTCACTCGACTTTCTCGCTATATCACTCGATATTTACTCCAAATAAAATGTTTAAGACTATGTGGAGCAACGTGTGAAACTTTGTAATCAATATCTCCGCTGTGCAGTATCTAAACATCAGTAAAGGTCTTTACTCCATACCAGTAAACCCCCATTCTTTAAAGACTCGAACTTCCGTGTAAAGAACAGATCGAAATTTCTATTTACGTTGCAAGTGATTTAGGTGTTTAATATTTTCCGTTGAGCATGTAACCTTGAAAAAGTTTAGAAGAGGTCTGAAGTTATGTTTAAAATTTGTTGGAAGTCACTAAGGGCTCTCATTGTCAAACACTGGATGAAATCAATTTGAGTATTTCGTGCTCCGTTTTCCAGACATCTGAATATTAACGACGCCCTTTCTCCTGAACCGTGGTCGTGTAACGATAAGGTGTACGGATACATCTAGTGGTATATTTGGATACCGTCTTCAATATGTATTGCGAATAGAGTTAGCAGTACAGAATTAATAAATTAAAATGTCATGCCTGCTCTAGGAAAGCATGACCTCGAAAGACAATACCATTAAGCAAGGTCGAGCGGAGTGTCCGCGCGGTTTGAGGCGCGATGTCATGGATTGCGCGGCCCCTCCCACCAGAGGTTCGAGTCCTCCCTCGGGCATGAGTGCATGTGTTGTTCTTAGCATAAGTTAGTTTAAGTAGGGTGTAAATCTACGGACCGATGACCTCGCTGTTTGGTCCCTTAGGAATTCACAAACGTTTCAACATTTGAACATTAAGCATGAAGTACTCAGCAGAACACAGAAAGTATCCAATTTGCACAGTCAAATCAGAAATCTTCTCTGGAACAATAAATGGCACGAAAAGCAAAAGCGACCACGTACTGCACCTTCCTGGTACCAGTCTTCACATATGGTTTGGAATCATGTACCCTCCTAACCAAAGGCTTTAGCAGAATTCAGACGACAGAAATGATATTCATTACAACTATGAATCAAACAATTAGAAAGGACAAAATCAGAAATGAGGGGAAGAGACAAGTACCTGCTATTGTGGTTCGCTTACAAATGTCACAAAGAAACGCAGGGTTTAGTGGTATGGGTACGTAATGAGAATGGACAGCGAAAGACCTGCGGAAAGGTACATCAACCTGAACCTCGTAGGAAGAAGACCACGGGGAACAACAAGAAAATGCTAAATAGAGACTGTAAGATCAGATGTGGAGGAGGAAGGACACAAATGGAAAGTTGTAAGATGTATGAAGACAGAAGGAGATGGCGAGCGCTTGTACACCACATCTGGGAAAATGGAGTTGGAAAATTATGATGACAGTGCCTGCTGTTGCAGTTTTACTGCATGAATAGCGAAGATCTACGAGGGCTATTCGGAAAATAAGGAACGACCAGTCGCGAAATGGAGATCACGGTGAAAATTCGATGAAGCTTTGGACAGATGCATTGTGCAGTGTCGCTAGTACGCCCGTAGATAGCGTCATGTCGCTCTTCTCAGTTGTGAGCGCACAGTAATCACGTAAAGATGCCTAGATAAATAGCATCCCTCGCCAAGTACGGGTGCCTGCCGTGAGATTTCGCGTGATTTCACATAATCCCACATAACGTACCTGTCATGCATTTCCTTCTTCGTGACAGTTTTCAGCCGCACGCAGCAGGGGCAATAAAGCTGTTCTCGCAGCGTTTTCGATGGAAAATGTTTGATCGCCCGCTTTAAAGCCTGTAATTCGCTCCCTCTGAGTTTCATCTCTGCTCACATGAACCGCTCACTATGAAGACAACATTCTGGCTCAGACAACGACTACAGTCCAGCACAGAAAATTGTCGAAAAGCCCAGGAGGCTATCTTCTATGACGAGGGTATTGGAAAATTGGTAGAACGCTACGACAGGTGTCCAATTCGGAGCGGCGCTATGTTGAGAAGCAGCTGGAAGGTGTAGCTAACTGTTGCAAATAAAACAGTTTTGATTTTCAATGTGGTTTCTATTTCACCATCGATTGTTCTTCTTTCCGAATAGTCCTCGTAGTTAGCGATATCCTTCTTTCCTTTTATGGTAAAGGTTTGAGATTATGTGTAAAGTTAAGGGATCTCTTCCTGAAACATGGGTCAGTTATGCTGCGTCACAACATACACACAGTATCTAATTCTAATGCTTGTCTCACTGAGTTAAACTTCTAACCTAAGAGTATAACTCTTAATGAGTGGATTAAGTTAATACTCTTCATGAGTATTTTAAGACTGTAAATACGCTCAGTAATAATGTGAAACATTGAAAATAAAATTTTGGTCATCTCTAGAAGCCGGAAACCTACACCTGGGATTATGCATCATGAACCACGAAATGGGTCAGCCGTTTTGTGATATAGATGGCACACCTGGAGAACTTCGTGGCCTCTCTGCTTAGTGGAACTTTGAACATTATGAAGTATAGAGGCGGTGGTACACGCTGTTAGCGCGATGAATCCTGGGACTTTAGCCAGTGTGCTTGCTTATATTAAATTTGCTGTATGGATTGACTCTTTAAGACACAGCTTTAGTGTAATTTCCTTAATTCCGATTTTGGCAGTAGAATAACTGATTGTCTCTTACCGGTACAACAGATCACAGAGAGGCAAAAATAAATGGAAGTTCGTTAAGAATGAGCAATAATTAATCAGAAGTTTACCGTAAATTTTTCACTAACCTTTGAGTGATCTGCTACACGAGTTTTAACACTACGGGTAGCTTCTACACGCGACGTAACGATCGCCCACACAGCACTCACACGTAATGTATCTTTTAAGACACCGCTCAGTAGCTGTTATCTGCAAAGCGATCGCGCAGCTATGATGAGTGACAAACAGAGATTAAGTAATGAATCCATGCTATCTCGGGGGCGACTCGAAAGTCCGACGGCTGCATGTTCTCATTGGACTCCAGTAGCAAGCTACCGAGCGCAAACAAAAGCCCATACGTAAAACGGAATTGAACAGAGTCCATTATAATTGTTTAAGGCGTACCAACTTTCTCACCCTCTTAAGCCTCCTGGGTGACATTAAAGTCTGAAGTACTCAGATAGCGTGAAATATCTGCAACGTTAACCTGATTACACGCCCAACATGTTCCTCATATTCCAACCGAGTTTACGTTCGAAAATTTCAGTGTCCTTTTTAACACGAAACTATTTTTTGTAGTCAGGAGTAACATGTACTTTTTTTTTCACTTACGTGGGAGTATTCACTGAGAAAGAGATTATCGATAGGTATGAGTTAGCTAAGGAGCTAATTCTTCACGGCGTTAAATATAAATTCTAACTAATGTTCCGCCAGGGCTTGATGCCTCTTTAGTCTCAACTATTTATCTGTGCCTGGGAGTGCGGGAGTCAAACATTGGTATGGCAGCGCCTTCATTCCTGAATACATTTTAAAATGTAGAATTTAGTATTTCACCTGTCTCTTTGCTGTCTTCAGTTGCAACACCAGACGAGTACGCGAGAGACTGAATGGGAGATTTGGACTAATTCACTGACTTTATGTATTACGAGAATTCCCCGGGACTTTTTGATAAACCTTTCAATCAGACGGTGAAAAGTATTGTAGACTTCTCGTAAGACCCTTCTTAAGGATGCACGCGTTAATATTAACTTTGAATTCTTCTGCGTTATATGTGTCTTGTTGAGTAAGCCAGAACGCTGCTGTATTCAAAGACTTTTTATTAAGTTGTTATTACCTGTTGCTATAACCTTATTTCGGCCCCATTGCCATTGTCAAGCTATCTAGGTTGTTATTATCTGTTGCTATAACCTTATTTCGGCCCCATTGGCATTGTCAAGCTATCTGGGAACATATGGAATTGCTAGTGCGTGAATCTATATCAGTTCGTAACTAATAACAACTCTGTATAATCTGTTGTACACTCATGCTCATAAATTAAGGACACTGCTGATACATGGTGAAACAAAGATCTGGTGGGCGGTTTGCGGGTTTAAATCACCTCGGGGTATGACCATGCAGTGCATTTGACCTGCGATCGTCGCACCGTGGTGCTGACAGCAGTCCACATACGCAGAGGTGTGTTGGTGTACGTCAGAGTACGGTGCAGCGAATAAGTGTGCAGACGTTTACAGACGTGCTAACGGTGACTATGTTGAAAATGGCTCAACGAACCCATACTGATGACGTTATGAGGGGTAGAATACTAGAGCGACTGGAGGCTGGTCAAACACAGCAGGTCGTAGCACGGTTCCTCTGCGTGCCACAGAGTGTGATCTCAAGATTATGGAAACGATTCGAGCAGACAGGGAACGTGTCAGGGAACGCTACAGTACGGGACGTCCACAGAGTACGACACCACAAGAAGACCGATATCTCACCATCAGTGCCCGCAGACGGCCACGGAGTACTGCAGGTAGCCTTGCTTGGGACCTTACCGCAAACACTGGAACAGTTGTCTCCAAACACACCGTCGACAGACGACTTAACAGACATGGTTTATTCGCCCGGATACCAGCAAGGTGCATTCCACTGACCCCTGGTCACAGGAGAGCCCGTAAAGCCTGGTGTCAAGAACACCGTACATGGTCACTGGAACAGTGGTCCCAAGTTATGTTCAGGGACGAGTCCAGGTATAGACTGAACAGTGGTTCTCGTCAGGTTTCATCTGGCGTGAACCCATTAATGTCCTTGAAAGGGACCTGTATGGAGGTCGTGGTTTGATGGTCTGGGGTGAGATTATGATTGGCGCACGTACACCCGTGCGTGTCTTTGAAAGAGGAACAGTAACAGGTCAGGTGTATCGGGACGTCATTTTGCACATGTATGTCCGTCTTTTCAGGGGTGCAGTGAGTCCCACCTTCCTCCCGATGGATGATAACGCAAGGCCCCACCGAGCTGCCATCGTGGAGAAGTACCTTGAAACAGAAGATATTAGGTGAATGGAGTGACCTGCCCGTTCTCCAGACCTGAACCCCATCGAGCACGTCTGGGATGCTCTCGGTAGACGTATCGCTACACGTCTTCAAACCCTACGACACTTCAGGAGCTCCGACAGGCACTGGTGCAAGAATGGGACGCTATACCCCAGCAGCTGCTCGACCACCTGATCGAGAGTATGCCAACCCGTGGTGCGACCTGTATACTTTTGCATGGTGATCATATCCCATATTGATGTTTGGGTACATGT